>NW_028242307.1:600000-891148 GCF_964263255.1 Lissotriton vulgaris
TTCATCTCCTCATTCATACTCTTACTGTCATCTGACGTGATCTTCGCCTCTCTGCCTAGAACTGCATGCCTCCGCTCCTTGATGGTAAGTGATTTCGCTGGAGACTCGAATTTATAGTCAGAGTGACCAGGTTTAAATTGGTAGATTGGAAAATAGGTGAGTGTTATCGCGGAGCAGCTGTGGGGATTCTGGTGTCCCTGAACTACCTATAATGTGTGCTGGACGGGGTGCCTGGCTGCCCAAATATGGAAGTCGGAACTGTTAATTAAATCGGGCTCCGGAGTACGTCACCGGGTTAGTGGCCTCGAGTGAAGGGACTCTGTAACGCGCATGCGCAAAAACAGTAAAGGACACAGCGCATGTCCGAGTGGGAAGTGCCGAGACATTGTATGACGCGTGATTCGCTGGGATGCGCATTCCTGTGATCGGTGTGCAATAGTTGTTAGTTAGAGCGCATGCGTGCCCATGTGACTCCGTAAACAATAGCGGTTAGATCATAGAATCAGGGCTATAATGGAATACCCAGTGCCAGTCCTCAAAAACCTGTGTTGGTAAATTATGTCGGCTGAAGAATTACTTTTAATCCATACATGATCAAGTGACAACACACCACTCAAAATACAAAATTCACCATCTTAAAACCGTACTCATTGATATTTCAAATTTGTGCAGAGGATATAGGTATGGTTTGAAGTCATGTTTGGATGGGAGTCAGAAATATACCTAGTATGTATAAATTTAAGTGTAGGAGAAATAAAATGATGTAGTTATATATTAGTGGATTGCTGTGGGTGGTCAAGAAGTATAAGAATGGTTATTGATGGAGTTGGAGCCATGGAATGTCATCATGAAGGCCTTCTTTCCAGGTGCGGAGGCGGTACACCCGCCGCTGTTCTCGTATGTGCAGTGGCCTGCTGAGGTCAGTGGTGTATTTTTTCATAACTTCTAGGACAGTCCATCTGAGATCTGTATCTTTGTGGTTTCTTTCCAAGAAGTGTCGGGTTAGTTTGGTGTTATTTTTCTTGCAGCGGATGGTGCTGCGGTGCTCATTGATACGTATCTTGATTTTTCTCGTCGTCATCCCCACGTATCTGAGGTTGCATTGGCACATGAGGAGATAGACCACATTCTCTGTGTTGCAATTACTGAAAGAGTTCAGTACCCATGGGCGTGACGTTCCAATATCAATAGTTTCAATAGTTTTGGCGGTAGATGTGAGAGGGCATGCCACACACCCACCGCAGGGGTAATGTCCAGTAGGTCTTTGGGTGTTCCATAATGTCAGTTGATTACCCTCTCTAGGTTCTGGGTCCTTGGCCCGTACCAACTCATCCCGCAGGTTCTTGCTTCTCTTGAATGCGAACAGGGGAGGTTCCCAATGTTTTTCAGCCCCCTGAAGGATGTGCCAATTCTTTCTAATAATTCTTTGTACTTTTTTAGATGCTGGGGTGAATGTTGTGACGCATACCATTCTGTCTGATTTCTCTTTGTTGTTTGTTTCAAGAAGGGCGTTGCGGTTGACATTTCTTGCTCTTTTCTTTGCCCTTTTGATTAGTTTCTTGGGGTAGTGTCTTTCGGTTAGTTTGGAGTCCAGCTCCTCTGCCTGTTGCAAGAAGGTGTTTGTTTCCGAGCAATTTCTACGAATCCTAAGAAACTGGCCGATAGGGAGGTTGTCCCTCAGGGCTTTGAGATGGTAGCTTTCGTAGAGTAATAGGCTGTTTTTATCCGTTGCTTTGTTATGAACTTTGGTACTGATGCCCTCTGGATCCATTGTGATATCAAGATCAAGGAACACTGCATGGTTCTTGCTCATTGAGTGGGTGAATTTCAGATGTCTGTCTGTCTTGACCCACTCTACAAAAGATTCAGCTGTAGTCTGGTCTCCTCGCCATATGATGAACACGTCATCAATGAAGCATTTCCATGTCTTCAAGTTGGCAGAGAAGGGGTTGCTGTCATGGAAGATGTAGTCTTCCTCAAACTGTTGTACATAAACACACGCTAAGCTGGGGGCAAATGTGCTGCCCATCGATGTGCCACCAATCTGATGGTATAGGGCACCCTCGAATTCAACATTTTTTTCAGTAAGGGCTATTTCTGCACACTCCATAACGAATCTTTGTGGTGTAAGGAAGTTCCACTCTGTGTTATTAAGAATCTGTTCAACCACTTCCAAGGTGCGTTGTTGAGGGATGCTCGTATAAAGAGCCTCTATGTCCATTGTGATGAACATATCCTCCATGATGTTGGTCTCTAAATCCCTCAAGAGGCATAGTACATCTTTAGTGTCCCTTAAGTAAGATTGTGATTTCTACACTAATGGTTTAAGGAACCAATCACAAAATTGTGACAGAGGTTCCAGGATTGACCCTATGCCGGACACAATGGGTCGGCCCGGTGGTGGAAACTTCTCCTTATGGATTTTCGGTAGAGTATAAAATCTTGGTGTTCTTGGGTTGTCGTTTACCAGAAAGTCTGCTTCCTGCTTGGTGATCCAATCATTACAGACAGCTTCATTAACAATTGTCTTGATTTTGATAGTTAGTTGTTCTGTCGGGTCGATGGGGTGTCTCTCATAGCTGGCATCATCTGCTAAAAGACGATTGCACTCATCTCTGTACATAGTTTTATTCATTAGGACAATCGCCCCACCTTTGTCAGCTGGTTTAACTGTTAGCTCCATGTTGTTTCGGAGTTGCTCCAGAGCTTTTCGTTCTCAATTAGAGAGGTTCTGAAAGTTCTTTTCTCCCTTAAGGTTGATCTGTTCCACCTCTTTCAGAACTGTTTGTTCAAAAGCTAGAATGTGGCATGGGGACCGTTTGGGTGGGAGGCACAAATGTTGATTTTTTCTTTAGTCCTGTGTCATTGTTCCTGGAAGATCCCTCATCATTCATTTCCCCAAAATGATTGCGCAGTTTGATTTTCCTGAAGAATTGTGCTAGTTCTGTGTTAAGCAAGAAGGGGTCATTAACTGGCGTGGGGACAAAACCAAGTCCTTTGGAGAGAACCTACTCTTTGTCCTCAGAGAGTTGATAGTCACTCAGGTTAACAATGTTTAATACTCTTTGCTTGTTGAGGGGTCATTCACTCTCCCTCTGCTCTGGGTTCCCATTGCAACTGGAGTTTGGTCCTCCCATTGGACCCTTGTGTTCTGTCGTTTTTGTCTTCCTTTTTCCCGGCCGCGGCCCCAGTATAAAAAAGGCTGCGGTTCAGGTGGAAATTCGAATCCGGGTCCATAGAATGGTTGTTGCCAAAAGCCATATTGTGGTGGTGGCGGTGGATACATCATCTGTGGGGGCTGGTTCTGTTGTTTTCTTCCTTGATAGCTATCAGTGCTTTCATCACTGCTGCTGTTCCCATTCGAGCTCCTATCTTAACCCGAACTAAAGTTCCAGATTTGTGGAGTGGGCCTGAACCGTTGTTGCCTCCTATTTTGTTGGGGCTGGACTGTTTTTTCAAAGTATTCATCGGTAGTGTATGGGTAAATGGTCTCTTTACTGAACTTCTGAACATCTTTTTTTAGTTTAGTGAGTTTAGACTGGGTTAGATATTCCTGGTATTCGGAATGATCCTTGTTAATTTCATCCAGTTTCTTGCATAAGATGGCTGTTGTCTGTACCATGGTTTTAAGTCTATCCTCACTTTGTTGGATTTCTACGAGTAATGCATCTGCTAGGTCTCTTGCAGTGGTGATGATCAGGACTAACCAATCCTTCGTGCACTTCCATGCTATTCCAGACCAGTTTTTCCGAAATTCTTTGTTATTAAGAAAAAGTCTGGGTTCGTTAGTAACAAAAGGTCCCCTTGGTGCACTGTTTTTTTGCAAATATTCCCTCATAAAAGCTCCATGGAGCGTTGTCCGTATACGGTCTTTTTTCTTGTTGGAAAGTGCCTCCCATTCATCTGTGTTCTGGACCGTTTGAGCTACTACTGTCTCTGCCAGTAGAGATGGTGTTCTAAGAATTTCTGCATAATTCTCCTCGCCAAATGCTAGCTCCGTGTTCATTATGCCTGGACGACACATTCCTCTTGTATCTCAAGGGTGTGTTGATTTGAGATATCTGGGCATAATACCAGATATATCCAATTTTCCCACCACACTAGGGTGGTTTGAACCCCAACTGATGTTCCCACTGCTGTAAACCGTACAAAATATGTAACCACAATAGCCAGATAAATCTGGACTGAGGGAACCAGAGGCACGGGGTACTGGTAGGCGGCAGCCTCCAACATGAACTGTGTATCACAATGAACCGCTACCAGTCTAAGTATTGCAAATATAAGTGCAGTGCTATATTGTGAGTGCCGGCATCTCACAAAAAGTGAACGACTGGTCTCACACACCACCTGGTGTCATGCTTCATCATTGACCAGTCCTCGCCCTCTAAAAACTTGTTTGATAGAGGGCGGGCATGCACCTGACGACAGGGATGCACTTCTAAACTAAGTGAGGGCCAAAAAAAAAAATAAGGTGAGTTAAAAGGCCATTATGGGTGTCTGCTTAATTTTAATGATGCCCACATCCATATGGTAGTTAAAATAAGGTGATCGGTGTCATGGGGAAATTAGTGTCCCCCCACCGCTGTATGTGAGGTCAACATGTTTCTGCCTGTAGGCCCAGCTGCGTCCACGGCATTCATCAGGACCTTAATATAACGGGCTCCGCTCTTACCAAACTCTGGTGAGAGGGTTCCACTCGGTGGGGTGAACAATATTCACACTCCACTGTTTGCAATGGTAAGGTCTTAGTAAATCTGAAAGACAAAAACAATTCAAATCTAATAGCACTATTACTTTAACTAGCATACAAAAAAACAATTATAGCCATGGTCACCCAATTTGTAGCTTGAGTGGCTATTGGTGCAATTTGTGAAGTGAGAAAACAGCATGTGCACCAACGTTGGGAAACCTTTTCCCCATTGCGCTTACCCTATGATGAGGTAAAGTACGACCCCTAGGAGGGAGGGCAGGTGGACCCTTTTGGTCCTGGAACTAAAAGAGGGAAGGCGGGGAGAAAAGAAAAGCAGAATATTAAAACATTAATGGCCCATAGGGGCCTTGCCACAGCAATCCATGAGGTTTTTTTCTGTTGTTAGATAGCTGTGTAGCCTGTAAGGA
The DNA here is from genome assembly GCF_964263255.1 of Lissotriton vulgaris. NCBI lineage: Eukaryota > Metazoa > Chordata > Amphibia > Caudata > Salamandridae > Lissotriton > Lissotriton vulgaris. The sequence goes on from NW_028242307.1 coordinate 605,119, forward strand.
AGAACCCATTCATCTCCTCATTCATACTCTTACTGTCATCTGACGTGATCTCCGCCTCTCTGCCTAGAACTGCATGCCTCCGCTCCTCGATGGTAAGTGATTTTGCTGGAGACTCGAATTTATAGTCAGCGTGACCAGGTTAAAACTGGGAGATTGGAAAATAGGTGAGTGTTATCGCGGAGCAGCTGTGGGGATTCCGGTGTCCCTGAACCACCTATAATGTGTGCTGAACGGGGTGCCTGGCTGCCCAAATATGGAAGTCGAACTGTTAAATAAATCCGGCTCCGGAGTACGTCACCGGGTTAGCGGCCTCGAGTGAAGGGACTCTGTAACGCGCATGCACAAAAACGGTAAAGGACACAGCGCATGTCCGTGTGGGAAGTGCCGAGACATTGTATGAAGCATGATTCACTGGCATGCGCATTCCTGTGATAGGTGTGCAATAGTTGTTAGTTAGAGCGCATGCGTGCCCATGTGACTCCGTAAACAATAGCGGTTAGATCATAGAATCTGGGCTATGATGGAATACCCAGTGCCAGTCCTCAAAAACCTGTGTCGGTAAATAATGTCGGCTGAAGAATTACTTTTAATCCATACATGATCAAGTGACAGCACACCACTCAAAATCCAAAATTCCCCATCTTAAAACCGTACTCATTGATATTTCAAATTCGTGCAGAGGATATAGGTATGGTTTGAAGTCATGTTTGGATGGGAGTCAGAAATATACCCAGTATGTATAAATTTAATTGTAGGAGAAATAAAATGATGTAGTTATATATTAGTGGATTGCTGTGGGTGGTCAAGAAGTCTAAGAATGGTTATTGATGGAGTTGGAGCCATGGAATGTCATCATGAAGGCCTTCTTTCCAGGTGCGGAGGCGGTACACCCACCGCTGTTCTCTTATGTGCAGTGGCCTGCTGAGGTCAGTGGTGTATTTTTTCATAACTTCTAGGACAGTCCATCTGAGATCTGTATCTTTGTGGTTTCTTTCCAAGAAGTGTCGGGTTAGTTTGATGTTATTTTTCTTGCAGCGGATGGTGCTGCTGTGCTCATTGATACGTATCTTGATTTTTCTCGTCGTCATTCCCACATATCTAAGGTTGCATGGGCACGTGAGGAGATAGACCACATTCTCTGTGTTGCAATTACTGAAAGAGTTCAGTACCCATGGGTGTTACGTTCCGATATCAATAGTTTTGGAGGTAGATGTGAGAGGGCATGCCACACACCCACCGCAGGGGTAATGTCCAGTAGGTCTTTGGGTGTTCCATAATGTCAGTTGATTACCCTCTCTAGGTTCTGGGTCCTTGGCCTGTACCAACTCATCCCGCAGGTTCTTGCTTCTCTTGAATGCGAACAGGGGAGGTTCCCAATGTTTTTCAGCCCCCTGAAGGATGTGCCAATTCTTTCTAATAATTCTTTGTACTTTTTTAGATGCTGGGGTGAATGTTGTGACGCATACCATTCTGTCTGATTTCTCTTTGTTGTTTGTTTCAAGAAGGGCGTCGCGGTTGACATTTCTTGCTCTTTTCTTTGCCCTTTTGATTAGTTTCTTGGGGTAGTGTCTTTCGGTTAGTTTGGAGTCCAGCTCCTCTGCCTGTTGCAAGAAGGTGTTTGTTTCTGAGCAATTTCTACGAATCCTAAGAAACTGGCCGATAGGGAGGTTGTCCCTCAGGGCTTTGGGATGGTAGCTTCGTAGAGTAATAGGCTGTTTTTATCTGTTGCTTTGTTATGAACTTTGGTACTGATACCCTCTGGATCCATTGTGATATCAAGATCAAGGAACACTGCATGGTTCTTGCTCATTGAGTGGGTGAATTTCAGATGTCTGTCTTTCGTGTTGCCCCACTCTACAAAAGACTCAGCTGTAGTCCGGTCTCCTTGCCATACGATGAACACGTCATCAATGAAGCGTTTCCATGTCTTCAAGTTGGCAGAGAAGGGGTTGCTGTCATGGAAGCGGAGCGGAGGCATGCAGTTCTAGGCAGACAGGCAGAGATCACGTCAGATGACAGTAAGAGTATGAATGAGGAGATTAATGGGTTCTTCCTTACAGGCTACACAGCTATCTAACAACAGAAAAAAGCCTCATGGATTGCCGTGGCAAGGCCCCTATGGGCCAATAATGTTTTAATATTCTGCTTTTCTTTTCTCCCCGCCTTCCCTCTTTTACTTCCAGGACCAAAAGGGTCCACCGGCCCTCCCTCCTAGGGGTCATACTTTACCTCATCATAGGGTAAGCGCAATGGGGAAAAGGTTTCCCAACGTTGGTGCACATGCTGTTTTCTCACTTCACAAATTGCACCAATAGCCACTCACGCTAGAAATTGGGTGACCATGGCTATAATTGTTTTTTTGTATGCTAGTTAAAGTAATAGTGCTTTTAGATTTGAATTGTTTTTGTCTTTCAGATTTACTAAGATCTTACCATTGCAAACAGTGGAGTGTGAATATTGTTCACCCCACCGAGTAGAACCCTCTCACCAGAGTTTGTTAAGAGCGGAGCCCGTTATATTAAGGTCCTGATGAATGCCGCGGACCCAGCTGGGCCTACAGGCAGAAACATGTTGACCTCGCATACAGCGGTGGGGGGACACTAATTTCCCCATGACACCGATCACCTTATTTTAACTACCATATGGATGTGGGCATCATTAAAATTAAGCAGACACCCATGATGGCCTTTTAATTCACCTTATTTTTCTTTGGGCCCTCACTTAGTTTAGAAGTGCATCCCTGTCGTCAGGTGCATGCCCGCCCTCTATCAAACCAAGTTTTTAGAGGGCGAGGACTGGTCAATGATGAAGCATGACACCAGGTGGTGTGTGAGACAAGTCCTTCACTTTTTGTGAGATGCCTGCACTCACAATATAGCACTGCACTTATATTTGCATACTTAGACTGGTAGCGGTTCATTGTGATACACATGTCATGAGTGTTGTCACTGACCATGTCATGAGCGATGTACTATGTGACATCATCAGCAGTGCATTGCAGGCGTGCGAGTTATAGTTAGCTGAACTAACTATAACAGGGGAATTTCAATGGTTTTGTATGAGTGAAATGTCCAGCTAACTATAACATGTTTGAAACCTATGTTTATTTAGTGCATTTTTAAGGTTTTTTTAAATGCTAATTCCTAACTATAACTTGTGTGAAACCTATGGTTTTTTCAGTGGATTTCTAAGGTTTTTTAAATGCTAATTCCTAACTATAACATGGCTGAAACCTATGGTTTTTTCAGTGAATTTCCAAGGTTTTTTAAATGCTAATTCCTAACTATAATGTGGCTGAAACCTATGGTTTTTGAAGTGAATTTCAAAGGTTTTGTAAATGATAATCTTTAAATGTATTAATTGTTATATTTTTTGATACTGATTTACTACATTATTTTAAATTGTTTATTTTTAGATTTTTTAAGTTACATTACATATTTTGTATATCATTTGAAAAATAATGTTTTTTTAAAAATATTGAAATTGTAATATATATATATATTTTTTTTCAATTTATAAATTTATATATATTTTATATATCAGGCAATGTTAGCCTATAGAAGGAAATTCAAGTTACTGTAAGTATGGTTACAATTACTTTTCAGGATCAGTAGTGTGCTCAAAGATGCAGCACTGACGTTTCTTGTGATAACAGGTGAGTAAATTGGAATTCATAGTTCGGCAAAATTTACAGGAATATTTTGCTCAATAGTGAAGGAAGGGGGCGGGGCCTGAGGTAACATGTGTGCAAACACGCCCTGTGGCGCGTTTTAGATTTGGGAATTAATTCCTCTTCAATCCTGAGGTCCCCTGTGAGCTAACTAGCCCACTAGGTACCTCCAGTATGCGCCAGGCAGCTGTGTTGCAGAGAGGTGTTCAAAGGGCACGCCCCCTTTTTACAATACTCTGCAACACAGCTCCGTGGTACTCGCTTACTGAAGATACCTGTTGGACTAGTTGACTACGAGGGGACATCTGAATTGAACAGGAATTAATTCCCCAACTTAAAATGCGCCTCAGGGCATGTTTGAAATTAAATGAAAATCAATGAATGAATGAATGAAATGAAAATGGATTTATAAAGCACATTGCTGCCCGAGATCCTCCCAGCGCTGTAGAACCAACGATACTGAGGGGGGCGTCAGAGTTTAGGGGTCCTGGGGAAACAGAAAGGTTTTAAGGAGTTTACGGAACCTAGTGTAACTTGGTTCAGTGCGAATCTTAACAGGGAGGGCATTCCAGAGGGTCGCCTCATTTACAGAGAAGCGGCGTCCCCCTGCATGGGCCCTCTTGACTCTCTGGACGATCAATCAATCAATCATTGACACTTATAAAGCGCGCTACATACCCGTAGGGTCTCAAGGCGCTGGGGGGGCTACTGCTCGAACAGCCAGGTCTTCAGCTTCTTCCTGAAGGAGAGGTGGTCTTGGGTCAGGCGCAGGTCGGTCGGGAGGGAGTTCCAGGTCTTGGCGGCCAGGTAGGAGAAGGACCTTCCTCCTGTAGTCGCTCTTCGGATGCGGGGGACGGCGGCGAGGGCGTGGTCGGCTGATCGGAGGTGGCGTTTGGGAGCGTAGAAGTTGACTCGGCTGTTGAGGTAGCTCGGGCCTTGGTCATGTAGGGCTTTGTGTGCGTGGGTGAGGAGGCGGAAGGTGATTCTTTTGTTGACGGGGAGCCAGTGAAGGTCTCTCAGATGTCCGGAGATGTGACTGGTTCGTGGGATGTCGAGGATGAGTCTGGCTGAGGCGTTCTGGATCCGCTGGAGTCTCTTCTGGAGCTTGGCGGTGGTACCGGCGTAGAGGGCGTTGCCGTAGTCCAGTCGGCTGGTGACGAGGGCCTGGGTGACGGTCTTCCTGGTCTCGGTGACGATAGCCAAGTTATTATTATTATTATTATTATAAGCTGTTTTATACCGCGCTCAATTACTACCGGAGTATCCTGGCGCGAATAGACCGCTTGGGAACCCGTCCTGGCTTTCCCTGTGAGATGGTCCCTACTGGGTATCTCCAAGGTGAAACCAGGCATCCCTGGCGTATGTGGGGGGCCGTTGTGGAGATGAGGCAAGCTAATGCCCAGAGTTGCCGAGTGTGATCCCTGGTTAGAGTAGGCACCGAGGTGAGAATTATCAAGCCCACTGACCCTGGTCCACAATCCTGCCGCGTCGGGAATTGAACCCTGGTCCCGGGTCGTCCTCTACTCCCAGGTCTGCCTCCTCTAACCAGTGAGCCACACCACTCCCTGATCAGAGCGCAGGGACCTGGAGGTTTTGTAGGGGCGGACAAGGTTCCCTTAAATAGGGGGTCCTTTCCCCTGTAGGGACTTAGGGGCAATACATAAGGATTTAAATTTAATTCATTCGCAAATTGGCAGCCAGTGAAGGGCTCTGAGTGCCGGTCTGGCTGATGCTAAGCGCGGGATACCAGTAAGCAACCGTGCAGCCGAGTTTTGGACTCGTTGAAGAGTATTGATAGTATTTTTAGGTGCGGCCAAATATAAGGCATTACTATAGTCTAGCCTTGATAGAATTAGGCCCTGGATAAGTAATTTTCTCAATTGCTCTGGTAGCAGAGGTAAAATTTTGCGGGCAGAGCGAAGTAGCCCTATGCATATTTGGCTTGGGTCTTGAAGGACAGGTCCTGCTCAAACCAGGACCCCAGACTTTTTAACTCCTTCTTAGGAGTGGGCGCGGTCCCCAGGCATGCAGGCCAGATGGAATTAGGTAATGATTTGATGTGGTGGCCTAGCAGCATGAGCTCTGTTTTGGTTCTGTTCAATTTGAGTCGGGACCTATTCATCCAAGAGTGGATTTCCGATAGGCATGAATGAAAATTTTCCACGCAATGATTTTCTTGGGAAATCGAGACGACTAGTTGGGTGTCGTCAGCGTAGGTGACTACTTTGATCCCAAAGGGATTTACTACCTCCTCTAAAGGGGCCATATAGACATTAAATAAGGTAGGGCTCAGCGATGAGCCCTGTGGAACCCCACACGGAAGGGGGGTCAGATTGGAGGGAGCCTCACCTTCCCAGACCTGAATGGTTCGGTTCTCCAAAAAGGAAGTGAGCCATTGCAGCGCAGTACCTGTTACTCCCAGAGTACTGAGACGGTGGATTAAGATCTTATGATCCACCGTATCAAAAGCTGCACTTAGATCCAGGAGGATCACAGCTGTTGATCCTCCCGAATCCAAGATGCACCTTGCCTCCTCCGCCACTGCTAACAGGGCAGACTCTGTACCCTGACCAGGACGGAAGCCCGTTCGAGAGTTACAGAGCAGCCCATTACTCTCCAAAAAAGAGGAAAGCTGCTGATTGGCTATTTTTTCAGCCATCTTGCTGATACCAGGTAGCAGCGAGATTGGCCGGTAGTTTGCCACCTCAGAAGGATCGAGCTCTGATTTTTTTAGGAGTGTTTTAACCGTGGCCTGCTTCCAGCTAGGGGGAACAATTCCCCATGTAAAGGAGGCATTGAGAAGAGCAGTAGTTAATGGGGCAATGGTGGTTATTACCTGCTTCAAAATATACATGGGAGCAGGATCACTAGGGGAACCATCCTTCATAGATGACAGAACATTTTGGCCTTCGTCCTTAGTAATTGGAACAATTGCCTCTATTCGGGGGCCAACGATGTGGACATTCAATTGGACCAAGTCTGGAGCTAGATCATTATGGTCTAAGGTTTATAGTATAGTTTGAATTTTACTTTAAAAAAATGCTGCAAATTGATTGCATCGGTTTTCCGACGCCTCCTGGATTATGGGCAGACTTGGGGCTTTGAGGAGAACTTTCACGATTTTGAATGTCTCTCTAGATGAATTAGAAGCAAGTCTAATTCTCTCCTCAAAGTACGCGGCCTGTGCTAATTTCCGAGATGTTTTGTAGGTCTTCATAGCTGTTCTATATTCGGCTTTATTAAGGAAGGCCCAGTCTTTCCTCCAAGTGCGTTCTGCTTTTTTGCAATTTTTCCTTAGTTTTAGGAGTTCTGGCGTATACCAAGGTGTTTTGAAAACTCTGCTCTTCTTTTCCATTGATTTCTTAGGAAGAACAGCGTCCAGGGAGCTATTAAGCCAGTTTAAAAAATGTTTATCCGCCTCAACAGGGTCAGGATCGGAAGATGGAGCTGTCTGCTCTAATTTGTGTGTCCAGCTCTTCAAAGGGAGTTTGGACCAGCCCCTCTCTACAATACGTGGAGCTGGAACCTGCGGGCATTTTGTACTAATTTGCCACTCGAACGGAACTACAAAGTGGTCAGACCAAGGTATCGGTAGGGGGGGACTTGTTTCCAAGTCTGTAGTATTTGTAAATATGGGATCCAACAGATGCCCTTTTGTATGAGTGGCATCTTTATTTTTTAGGTCTAGCCCCAAGGATTTTAATTCGAGCTTAAGATCAGTTGCACCTTTATCACATGGGTCGTTAAAATGCAAATTTAAATCCCCTAATAGAATGCAACTAGGAGCGGCCGAGGCTAAAGCAATAGTAGCTTCCAGGAGGGATCCTGCAAATTGACCTGGGTTGCCCGGAGGGCGATATATCAATAAGCCAGACAGTGACTTATTTGGGGTAATTTGCAGGCTAAAATAAATATTCTCGCAATCCCTGATACCACCCTCTGATATTCTACAAACGAACTTGTCTCTATGTACTATGGCTAATCCACCAGCTTTACCGTGCACCCTGTGTTGGCACAGAATATCGAAGCCCTGTGGCAATGCAGTGACTATGTCGGCCTCAGAGTTTGACGTCAGCCATGTCTCTGTCAGAAACAAGATATCTAGTTTTAAGTCCTGGGTCAGAAGGTTAATCTCTACCGCATGTTTCGGCAGTGACCTACAATTTAGTAATGCCATACTGAGAGGATTCGTGCCTTTTTCGATAATTCTTTTTATCTGCGTGGGTACAGGGCCTCTATAATATCTCAACCCTGAGTCATCAATCGTAATATCCTGTGCAATTAAGGGATTGTAGCTGGGTTTCATTTGTAAGAGCTGTTCGCAAGAATACATTATGCAGTGCTCTGGGCGCAAACCCAGAGTTTCTGGCCCTTGGCCCAGTCCGGCACGGACGGGCGCAGACGGGCTTGCCTCTGGCGCGTCTCCGGCGCGCCATCATCGTGCCTGTTGCGCCCGCCCGCTGTGCGGACGGGAATTGCTGTTCATTTTATAGTGTCTCGGCCCAAATCGGCCGTAGTACTAGCGCGCTGACCTCGTCCTCCCCCAAGATGGAGCCCAAAGTCTGCGCTGGGAGGAATTGAGGCCGATAAACAACAGCAGGAGCCCGAAATCGGCTCTAAGAAGTCAAGAATTCCCAGGAGGAAACGCCACAAGTTGGATAAGGCTAGGTGTGATGTTTGCACTCACATCACCTCAAGCCCCGCCCCCTACCTTCACCACTGTGCAAATGCGCCCTGTAGAGTGCTCTAAGTTGGGGGATTAAGTCCCCTTGCATACTGGGGGTCCCTGGGGGCCAACTAGCCCACCAGGAGCGTACAGTATGCGTCAGGGGGCTGCATTGCATAGAGGTGTAATGAGGCCACGCCCCTTTTTACACCTCTCTGCAACGTAGCCCCCGGGCGCGTTTGCAGAGGGGGACTTCTTCCCTTTGCATACTGGGGGTCCATGGGGGACAACTAGCCCACCTGGAACCTCCATTATGCGCCAGGGGGCTGTGCTGCAGAGAGGTGTAATGAGGCCACGCCCCTTTTTACACCTCTCTGCAATGCAGCCCGCTGGTGCTTTTTCAGAGGAGGAACTAATTCCCCTAGCATACTGGGGGTCCCTGGGGGCCAACCAGCCCACCAAGAGCCTCCAGTATGTGCCAGGGGGCTGTGTTGCAGAGAGGTGATAAATAATTACTTTACCCCAGGGGTGGTGGTCTGCTGGACAGTGTGGGGGGGAATGGGGCCCCCCACACTTCTTTTTCACTATGCGCCCGGGCTTTGGTCCCCCCCCGGGGGGTAATTTGAAAAAAAAGCAGACAGTTTTTTTTCACGGGGTACGCATACGTGTACGTACGTGTACCCCGTGGTTTTTTCGAAAACATTTTTTGGGGGGGCCTTAGTGGTCCTTGTGTGACCCCTTGAGCAGACCTAGGGGGTCAGGGTGTTTCTACCCTGCCCCCTTTTTGCGTTCTACACGTTTGTCTTTCTGCTTTCTTGTGCCTCGGTCTACTGAGCACAAGATGGCTGCCAACACTTCCTGGTTTGGAGTGTTGACAGCCAATGAGCATGCAGCTCGTACTCGCAAAGGCACACGTAGGTACGCGTACCCCGCGATTTTTCGAGAAAAAAAACATTTTGGGCCTTGGGGGTGCTTGTGGGACCCCCTGAGCAGGCCTAGGGGGTCAGAGGGTTTCTACCCTTCCCCCTTTTCACGTTCTACAAGTTTTTTTTCTGCTTTCTTGTGCCTCAGTCTACCGAGGCACAAGATGGCTGCCAACACTTTCTGGTTTGGAGTGTTGACAGACAGTTGACAGCCAATCAGCATGCAGCTCGTGCTCGTGCGTACGGTACGCAGACCTGTACGCGGACAGTACGCATACGGTAAGCGCCTATAGATATATCTATGACTTTACTTTTGATTTTCTCAGGAACTACTGAACGGATGTACACCATTTACCAAAAAGGGTGATCTGCAAACCGAACTCTACCTCTCTGCTAAATTTGGTGTAATTCCATTCAGCCATTCCGGCTGTAGCCCTGGATAAAGGTCCTATGGAAAATTGCATGGGTAAAATGTTTTGAGACCCCCCTTTTTTCTCAGCCCCCGCTTCACGAATCACCCCTAAACTTTCAGGTAAGGAGCGGAGCAGAGCAGGCCATTTTCTTGGAGAAATTTGCGGAGATTCGTCAACCGGCGCCAAAGTTATTCCAAATAGAATGTTGCGGATTTCCTATGGAAATTAGGTCCTAACTATAACTACCTACTGGCGACCGCCAGTAGGTAATACATTCATATATAAATATATATATAATCTGCATATTATATAAATACAAATATAAATGCATGCATACATATACATATATGCGTGCATATGCGTGTTATGTACATGAAAGTTTGAAAAACACTAATAAAAGCAAAGCTAAAAAGCCACCTAATTACAAACAGAATTGCTTTAACTTAAACGAGAGGGAGCCCTGTTGCATTTTCAATGCTTGTTTACTTTGGTTCCATCAAGAGGCCATTCAGATGTGTCACACATTTGCCATAAAATCTGATTGTTAGCACTCTAGTTGCTCATTAGATCACTGTAGTAAAGCTACTGCTCACCAGGGAAGTCTGCTGCTGGTATTGAAAGTACATGTTTCAGTCTGCATGTCAGATGTTTTTATGAAATAGAAGATGATTTGAGAAGTCACTCAAAATGTGCCTTAATTTTTCTTTCTGTAGCACTAATCATACCTTCTATGGCAAAATGAACCCCCTCATTTTGTTCCTTTTTAAATTAAATGTTTTAAGAGTTACCACTTTATTCCAATCAAGATGGCTTCAGGTGTGCTATACTATTGTCATAAGTAAGGCTGTTAGCACTCTAGTTGTTCTTTAGAACACTCTGGGAAGCTGCAGTAGAACACAAAGGAATCAACTGACAAGTCTCTGCTCTTGTTGGATGTACATGTTTTACTGAGAATGTCAGACTTCATTTTCATATGTCTAGGAAAGTTAATGTGAATTTACAGAAAATATGCTCTTAGTTTAGCTTATAGATCACCTTCAAAACCTCTGTGGGAAAAGCATGAGAAAATAGTTTTCTCTCAAACATGATTCATGATATCACAGCAGAAGGCTTTTTGACATGGTAAAATCACCTCAGAACACACCACAATTCCTAAAATGAATATGGTCCCATCAACAAATGTTTTATAATGTAACTAAAGTCTTAAAACCTTCTATTAACTGCAATGCTTTTTAATGAGGTGCTACCATGTATATTGGTCCCAAGATGGCTGCCAACACTTCTTGGATGAAGTGCTGACAGCCAATCAGATGTCACGAATTGATGTGTGGTTAGGCTCCGCCCAGATAAATATGTAGTTTTTTTTCCTTTAATATCTAAAAAACTACTGAACAGATTTACACCATTTAACAAAAAGGCACTAGTGTGAACCAAGGACTTCCTTTTTGCAAATTTTGTGTAATCTGTTCAGCAGTTCGGGCTGTAGTGGCGACTGAAGGTTCGTATGTAAATGTGTGTAAATGTGTGTGTCTTGTAAAGCGCACTGCTACCCGGAGGCGTCCTGGCGCTATAGACCGCTGGGGAACCCGCCCTGGCTTTCCCTGTGAGATGTTCCCTACTGGGTATCTCCAAGGTGAAACCAGGCATCCCTGGCGTTTGTGGGGGGCCGTTGTGGAGACGAAGCAAGCGATTGCCCAGAGTTGCCGAGTGTGATCCCTGGTTAGAGTAGGCACTGAGGCGAGAATTATCGAGTCCGCTGACCCTGGTTCACGACCCTGCCGCGTCAGGAATAGAACCCTGGTCCCGAGCCGTCCTCTGCTTCCGGGTATGCCGCCTCTAATCAGTGAGCCACACCACTCCTCCGTATGGAAAATTGCATGGGGAAAACACCTTTTGGGACCCCCTTTTATCTCAGCCCCCAAGACTTTCAGGATAGGAGCGTACTGGAGCACCCCACAAGTTTGAAAATTTCGCGAAGATTCATCAGCGGCACCAAAGTTATCTGGAATAGCATGTTGCGGATTTCCTATGGAAAATAGGTCCTAACTATAACTACCTACTGGCGACCGACAGTAGGATATATATATATATATATATATATATATATATATATATATATATATATATATATATATATATATATATATATATATTTGTCAGATGAAGGAACCATGTTATATGTATTTGTATTGTGTTGCTTAGCTTTAAGTGAGGAGACACTTCCCCTTTTTTTCGTGTGACGATGATTTTCAGATTAAGAACTGGTATTGGGACTATATGATATATATCATTCCTTATATTAAGAATGTGTCTGTTAAAGATGACAATCCAATCTGGACAATATATAATACCTGTATATCTAAAATCATGTGAAAGAGAGTTAACACATAATGATAACATTAAACCCCACGAGCATTAATGCAACATGATTTATTGATTTTTGACTTATGATTTATTATTGATTAATTTTGATTGGATCCTCACAGGGGATTGCTGGGAAACTACTTTTACTCTTATTCTCAGAGATTATTTTTACAGATGAATTGTGATTCTTAGAATTGTAAATAATCCATTGATTTTGTGAAAATGTACTAATCTGTTGCCATACGTAAAGCATCTAACCCTATGAATCCCATAGTTTATTTATAAGTAACTTCAATAGAAATGTTATCGAACTTGAAGTCTTATAATTTGATGGACTGCATTAATTTATTTGAAAAGGGACATTAGCCGATCCACGGCTGGATTACTTTCTCCATTTTGGATTATGTATATTATATATGCCATAGTCAGAATATGGCACCTGCTCATCGGTGGGCTTAAATGTCTATAACATGTGTGATGCTGATTTGTTTTTGTAATTATAACAAACATTACAAGATGGCCGCCCCTATTCTGTACATGGTGCGAGTCCCCTTTCTCTGTTCATGTCCTAAAGGATGTGGGATCGACAGAATAATGCTTAAAAACAATGTCGAGAGTAAACGCAGTGTAACACACACTGACGAAGGCAGCACGCCGAAACGTGTCTATGTGTGCCCCTCCGCTAAATAAAATCTAGCGTGTTGAAAGTATTCTACCCTTCGAGTGCTGTCTCGTTCTTCTGTCGAGTTTGGGAGGATTCTGAGCGTTATATATATATATATATATATATATATATATATATAGATAGATAGATAGATAGATAGATAGATAGATAGATAGATAGATAGATAGATAGATAGATAGATATACATGCAAACAGTCCTGCTCCCAAAGAAGATGGCACGTACACAAAGCTGCTGGAATATGGCACCATTATTTTTCTGGGTCTCCCTCGACCCCAAGCTCAAAGAGACACGTTTCAGCTTCACAGAAGCCTTTGTCAATCGAATTGGTGCCCAAACTGAGTGAGTATATATAGCACTGTTCCTCACAGGTGCAAAGTAGACATAGAAACAATACTATTACGTACATGCAATGCACTGAAGTTCCTCTGTTAAACAATGTAACTGTTCTCTTTGAGCACACATGGACATTTTCACACTGGTGTCATTAGAACTGATCCGGCATTTACACTATTTGCACTGACTGCACAATACAAATAATATCTGCAAGTAGGGATCATTAGCGAAACCGGCAACACCAAGCCTCACTCCGTGTCATGTGTATAAAAATGTAAATAAATAATCCATATCGATGTTACCTGCATAAATGGGAACATATAACGTAAATGCACACAGGGCCATCAATCGCTTAGAAATATGTGCCTAAAAACATCAGGAAAAAAAACATGCTGCAAATGTCATGTCATTTGAGATGTCATCAGTGATGTCATCAGTGATGTCACTGACCATGTCATGAATGATGTAATATGTGACATCATCAGCAGTGGATTGCGGGTGCGCGATATATAGTTATTGCAACTAACTATATATGCGAATTTCTATGGTTTTGTGCGAGTAAATTAAGGTTTTGTAAATGCTAATCCCTAACTATATATGGTCTATAACCAATGGTTTTTTCAGTGAATTTTCATGGTTTTGTAAATGCAAATTCCTAACTATATATGGTCTATAACCTATGGTTTTTTCAATGAATTTCATTGGTTTTTTAAAAGCTAATATCTATAGCTGTAAAATATATTCTTTATTACGTGACGTATCACGTAGCCACGTGAGACGCCTCATGACGCGTCGCATAAACGTGAAGTATCGTCTCTGCAGCGCAACCAAAAACCGTAACGTAAGCGCTTAGAGCACGCTTACAGATATATATATATTTTTTTAACCTTAATTAGACAAAATCCACACGTGCACATATCTTGAGGCCTTGCAAAGGCACATCAAACAAACAGTCCCTACAATTTTGCGAAGTTTGGTGGAAATCTATTCCTTTAAATTTTATTTTACTGTTTCTCTTGGTTTTCCCCTTGTTACGCTTACCGGAACGCTACCCGGTACGCAAACCGGATGCTCCAAAAACACAAGATGTTGGACTCCCGTTACGCTGCCGGTTAGCTGCCCGGTTGGCGTACCGGGAAGCGCCTCTACCGCGAAAAATCACAATTTTCTTTTTTTTTCTTTTGCCCCGTGGGGCACTTTAATATCCCCCTCATCAATCCTAGGGGGTCAGGAGGGGTCTACCTTGCCCCCTTTCCTTCATTTCCCCCTTCGTTTTTCACCACCTCTTGTCTCTCGATCCTACCGAGAGACAAGATGGCGGCCGCTCCGGACTGTTTACAATGTTGACAGCCAATCAGCTTCTCCTCAGACTCCCGTTACGCTGCCGGTTAGCTGCCCAGTTAGCTGCCCGGTTCGTGTACCGGGACGCGCCTCTACGGCGAAAAATCACAATTGTTTTTTTTTTGCCCCGCGGGCCACTTTAATATCCCCCTCATCAATCCTAGGGGGTCAGGAGGGGTCTACCTTGCCCCCTTTCCTTCATTTCCCCCTTCGTTTTTCACCACCTCTTGTCTCTCGATCCTACCGAGAGACAAGATGGCGGCCACTCCAGACTGTTTACAATGTTGACAGCCAATCAGCTTCTCCTTAGACTCCCGTTACGCTGCTGGTTAGCTGCCCAGTTCACGTACCGATTTGCGCCTCTACGACAAAAAATCGCAATTTTTTTTTTTTTTTCGGCCCCGCGGGGCACTTTAATATCTTCCTCATCAATCCTAGGGGGTCAGAAGGGGTCTACCTTGCCCCCTTTCCTTCATTTCCCCCTTCATTTTGGCCTCCTCTTGTCTCTCGATCCTACCGAGAGACAAGATGGCGGCCGCTCCGGACTGTTTAGAATGTTGACAGACACCGGAGAGCCAATCAGCTTCGCTTCGCAAAGCTCCGTTACGCGAAAAGTACGCGAACTGGTGCGCTATCCGGTACGCTGTCACAGATATATCTGTTTTTTTAAACGTTAATTTCTCAAAATCCACTGAAGCACATATATTGAGACCCAGCAAAAGCACATCGGGCTAACAGTCCCTACAATTTTGCTAAGTTTCGTGCAAATCCATTCAGCCGTTCGATCTAAAAGTGAGGCCAAACGCCCTATGGAAAAATGAATGGGAAAAACGCGTTTTAGGACCCCCCTTTTTTCTCGGCCCCCCCTTGACGGAACCTCCCCAAATTTTCAGGGGCTGCTCAGAAACAAAATGTGCCATTTTCCTGAAAATTTCAGCCGATTCCGTCTACAAACGCCAAAGTTATTAGACATAGAATTTTTTTTTTTTTTTTTTTTTTTTTTTTGGAAAACCTTTATTTATAGGACAAAGTACACCGCTATTCAGCCATACATCCCGGAGGCCAGGCAGCATTAAGGCAATAGGATAGGTCCTGTACCATATCGGAAGCAGGAGCAATCAGGTTTAGTTTTTAAATAACATCAAAGCTGAAACAAGTAAACCATAAGATAAGAGGGCTCAGAAGGCCAAGAAAAAGAAGTGTGCAAGGGGCACGGGAGAAAAAGAGGGGAAGAGAGGGTAGGCTGAGGACAATACAGATTCAGCGGACTTGCTTGGCGGCAGGAGGTCGGGTGCTGCACACCCAAGGGAACACACTGACAATGACAACCATGAGGCATGTGGGAAGTAGTACCGCAGGATAAACCATCTGGAGCCACAGGTAGGGGGCACTACAGGGAAAGCTGGATCTCGGGATCAAGTTCAACGGGGGGGTCGCAAATATCACCTCTATAAGTGTTCCAGGCACCCCAAACAGATCTCCACATTTTAGGTTTACCCCTGGCTACATACACCGTCTTTTCACGCAACATGCACCAGTCCATATTAGTTTCCCATAGGCTGAGCGAGGGAGGAGCAGGCACACCCCATTTCTGGGCGATGTCTCTCTTAGCCACCATATTGCCCAGGGTGACCCAGCGGGTCTGTGCAACATTGTAGTCGGTCGGGCCCCAGATGTTAAGGAGGCATCTCCGGGCCTCTGCCGGCAGGGCCACACCAGTCACTTCTTCCATAACCTCATGCACACGTTTCCAATAACGGGCCACATCCGGACACTCCCATATGATGTGCAGGAAGGTCCCAAGCATACCACACCCCCGCCGGCACATGCCGTCCATAGAAAGCCCCATACGTAGAAGTCTCGGGCCGGTGACATACACTCTGTGCAGTATCTTCAGCTGCACCAGGCGGAGCCGTGCAGATATGGCCACCTCCCTAGGGGAGGAGATCGCCGATTGCCACTCCTCGTCATCCACCTCTATACCGTCATGCACCCACAGCTCTCTTAGTCGCACCAGCAAGTCCACTCGTACATTAATAAGTTTTTTATACATTAGGGAGATAGCGCTGTCCGGCATATGGCCGTCCAGCACCCGATCCTCCAGGGGGGATGATTCAGGGATAGGCTCCCCTTCCACTACATAGGGAGAGAGGGCATGACTAAGCTGGGCGTGTCGGAAGTATTCCGTCGCCGCCAGTTGGTGTTCAGACTGCAGCACCTCAAATGACTTGACCCGTCCCCTGGCCACCATGTCCCCCACCTTGGAAATCCCAATGGTGTCCCACCTGTCGAAGCCCTTAGTATGCCACAGCTTCCCCAGGATATCCGAATCAAACAGCGGGGTGGCCATAGTAACCTTATTATGCCAGCCCAGAGTTTTAGTAATTGTGCGCCATATACGCACCATCGTCATAGTGGGACCTGTCAGCTTCCGATCCAGAGATCCGGAGTACAACGCTCTATAGTAATTCCCATCTCCCACTAGCCACCGATCCATAGCATAGCCCGGGTTGACCGCCGGGCCGTAGAGGCCATGATTGATTGCCGCCAGCTGGGACGCCCAATAGTAGCGCCTTATGTCGGGTAGGGCAATGCCCCCGTCATAACTTGGTATAGTCAACTTAGCCAACGAGATTCTCGGCCTACCATCCCACAGCAACGCCCGCTGCAGTGATTCGATATCAGTAAAGTATTTCGGCGGTACGGGATCCTGTGGACATAGAATTTTTAAAAGTTCCATAGAGAAAAAATCCTAACTATATATACCTACTGGCTATCGCCAGTAGGTAATATATATATAAATCAATTCAGAATTCTGTCGTCATTCAAAACATCAGAAACACACAAACTCTTCTTTGTTGAAAATAGCCTTTAATTCAGTTAAAAAAAGGCAAAACTCAACGCGTTTCGGGGATTCTCCTCCCCTGTTACTCATGAACAAGGGAGGAGAATCCCCGAAACACGTTGAGTTTTGCCTTTTTGAACTAAATTAAAGGCTATTTTCCACAAAGAAGAGTTTGTGTGTTTCTGATGTTTTGAAAGACAACAGAATTCTGAATTGATTTAAAGGCTCGCAACCCACACACGAACCACCGTCGCTAATTTGGCCAGAGCATGGCGAGACTCAGCATCTGCTGAGCCAAAAAGGAGTATATATATATATATATATATATATATATATATATATCCCCGGAAACTCGAACCACTTTCTGATTTCCGCCGCAGCAGACAGGCGAGGAAAGAGACACAGACCTCCGAGGTTTTCAAGTGGGCAAGATGTTTATTATGCAAGTGACCCAAACACAACGCGTTTCAAGCCCGTAAGCCCTTGTTCACATGTCAAAAGTGAAAAAACACCATCTACTATTTAAAGTGAGTGATACCACTCCCAATTGCTGACATCACAGGTCACATGATCATGGGCATTGACAACAGACTATAGTTGCTGCACAAATCGTTTGGTAGTTATAAACTACTTGAGGGAGATTAATACCATGCAACACATTACATTTATATGCACATGTTCTTAACAAAACCATCTAAAAACATAAAGTGCGAAGTGTCGAAGTATTCATAAAATAATAAATACAGATCATTTTAAAAGTTCTCATTGGTTAAATCCAAGACTGCCTACGTTGTGACTGCAACACTGCTGTAATATTACCGGGTAAATCCGTTATTATCCATTTAGCCAATAAGACTTATGAGTCCAGTGTACATGCCGACATGTACTCAACTTTTTCTCTATTATAGAATAATTTTCTATGTACACATGTAAACACTAATGAGAGAAGCTTTGTGCAAAATTGCATATATAGATATAAAGTGCTAGTGTAGATAGTATAAATTTCTCAACAAATCAAATGCTAATTTCAGGTCAAACCATATGTTCACAAGAAATAAATGAATCTAATTTCTAAAATTCATACAGGGTTAGCAACAGCCATCTTATCCTAAACACATTTGATTATGTAAAAATAAATACTATTTGAGAAACCAATGCGAGAGAAAGACAAAATGTGATAAAAATGATTTGTAAAATCAAAAGTTCATATATTTACATATTTACACAAGGACGTATTTCATTGAGTTATTTACATATGGCTCCCCTCATAGAAAAGGAACTACAATATTACAGCTAAGTCATATTACTACAGGAAGCTGCGCATATCCTCAGTGGTATTCAACCCATTGGGCCATTTACAATCTAGCTCGATGATGTATTTAGTTTCGAGCTGACTGAGTTGGCGCTCTCTATTGCCCCCATATCTTTTCTTGGCCACAGCGTCTATTACAAAGTAAGACAAGCAATTGATGTTATTTGCATGTACTCTCTTAAAATGTCTCGCAACAGACAGGATATGTTGCGTCACTGTGGAGAATGGCCCTTATATGCTGCAAAATCCTGACGTGCACCTGCAGCTTCGTGCTACCCACGTAGCTAAGCCCACAGGTGCACGTCAGGACATATACAGCATATTCGGTTTTGCAGTTGTAGTTTCCCATTATCAAAGTAGGAGTAGAACTGAAAGGTGTAGAGTATGTAGACATGTTGCTACCAAACTTGCAAGCACGACATGACGTGCATTTAGTGAAGCCCTTCTTAGGTGCCAACCAAGTAGTTACTTTTTTAATCTCAGATGATACTCGGTCCAAGACTGTGCCCATGGTGCTACTTCTTCTAAATGTAACCACAGGTTTAACTGCAATTCTATTTCGAAGAATGTTATCTGTTAGCACTACTGGCCAGTGTTTGTTCAATATAGCTCTAATCTGCCGTTCTACTCTATTATAGGTAGTGATTAATCTAGGAGTGTCAATCCTTGTAGAGATAACAGCAGTATTAGGTGTAGAAGAGCTATCTTTATCAGGAGCGAATAGGCTCATTCTAGATTTAGTTTTAGCCTTCTCAATCGCATCCTGTAAGATTTTCTAAGAGTACCCCCTAGCTGTGAGTCTGGCAACCAGCTCATCTTGACATCTGTTGAACTCATCCTCATTGCTGCAAATTCGTTTTATCCGTAGGATTTCTCCATACGGAATGCTAGCAATGAGGTGTTTTGGATGAGCACTTGTTGCATGTAAGGTAATATTACCAGAAGTAACTTTTCTTTGAAGGGTACTTTCAAATTGTTCATTGTTAACAAAGACCTTAACATCAAGGAATTCAATTTCCTTTTTGTGAATGTGGGAAGTGAATTTTATATTATAGATGTTATTATTAATCTTATTGATAAACTGAGTAGCTTCTTCTTCACTTCCCTTAGAGTATGAACACCTCATCTATGTACCGGAGGTATGATCTTATGTGTGTCTGATAATCCGCCTGAAAGTCGGTTTTGAGGACCTGCTCCTCCCACCAGCCCACATGTAAACATATATATATATCTCACAGCAGGTCTCTCAGTTGAGAGGAATTTGAGTCGCACACTTTCCGTGACTGCCATAGCATTTATTTGCAAATTACAGCGCTGGCATGTCCTGATGCATTTCGGTCAGACACTGACCTTTCTCAAAGGAGGACGACACGGCAGTTGCGCCAACAAAGTTCGTTATTTATGGGAGTTTTGCCCTCTGGTGGTCGCCTTGAAAGGCTGGCTAACTCTCTGAGGCTGCTGGTCTTAGTAGTCCGCTGTTTGCTTTGTGGTGATGCCGTTTTGTAAATGCTGCAAAGTTAGTTCCACGACACCCAGCATGCCGCTTTTCAGGCTACTGGGGTCAAATCCAAGGTCCGGTCCTTGGAGGCTGCTCACTACCCTAGATGCTTTCGCAAAAAAACACAAGGGAGTCCAGATTCGGGCAGTATTGGCGCTCTTTGTTGAGGTGCGTAACTCGAGGCAGGACTGAGCCTCAGACATCACAGCAGGTCTCTCAGTTGAGAGGAATTTAAGTCGCACACTTTCCGTGACTTCCAAAACATTTATTTGCAAATTACAGCTCTGGCATGTCCTGATGCATTTCGGTCAGACACTGACCTTTCTCAAAGGAGGACGACATTCACAAATGAAAACAGCTGCGCCAACAAAGTTCTTTATTTATGGGAGTTTTGCCCTCTGGTGGTCGCCTTGAAAGGCTGGCTAACTCTCTGAGGCTGCTGGTCTTAGTAGTCCGCTGTTTGCTTTGTGGCGATGCCGTTTTGTAAATGCTGCAAAGTTAGTTCCACGGACACCCCGCATGCCGCTTTTCAGACTGCTGGGGTCAAATTTCGCGAAGATTCGTCAACGGCACCAAAGTTATTTGGAATAGCATGTTGCGGATTTCCTATGGAAAATAGGTCCTAACTATAACTACTTACTGGCGGCCGACAGTAGGATATATATATATATATATATATATATATATATATATATATATATATATATATATATATATCTCCCTGATTTCGCCTCCAGCACACAGGATTCGAATCCAAAGAGACGATGCAGACCCAGATTTCGTGCAAATATTCCTTTATTACATGAATCGCCCAAACACCACCGATGACGCGTTTCGGTCCCTCTCGGACCTTGATCACATGACACATCACATGGGCAGAACACCACTATTTAAAGTGACAGTGCAATTGTGTAAAGTGCTAGACATGGATGAAAGACTAGATTCCTGCTTAAATGCAGTTGTTTCTGTAAAATACAGATCTATACAAGTTATGGCTATTACTATTAACCTCCTGTGCAAATATTGCTGTAAAATACATGATAAAGTGCCTAGTGTGCTTAAATCTGGTGCAAATTCGCATTTCAAGTAAACATTGACAATAAATATCCACTTCCTCGAATATGAGCATCAATAAATAATTAAATTCATTAATATTGATAAAACCATTCCATCATTAAAAATGCAGCTCAATTTAAAGGAACCTTAATAAAATGTCAGCATGAAAAAAATAATCTATGCTATATACAAAGGCCCTCGAGGTTGTTCCCAAAGAACGGATATAGTTTGCTTGAAAAAAAAGGGGGTCACATCCGTGACCAGCACATTTGGAGGATTGTGAACAGCCACTGCAAAAAACAAGTATAATACAGTTGTTCCTCTTCCTTCCTAATATATATATAATTTTTTTCACGCAAAAACAAAGGTTCAACTGAATTATAGTTAGGTCTTGTAATATTACACAAATGATTTTAAAGATACAAACACTGACATTCAATAGTAATAGTTTATTGAGCTTGTTCCCTCACTATGCACTGCTTATGACCTCACATATTACATCACTCATGACATTATTTGATGACATCATGGATGACATCTCAAATGGCATCATTTATGACATCACTGATAATACCATTGTCATTTATGGCATAGAGGTACTGGGTGTATATGTGTGGGACCATACCATGGAAATAAGTTGTGGGAGGTCACAAGCATGATTGAACACGTTGAAAGTTATGTGGAGCACTGTTTACAAATCACTAAAGTTTGAGGTGCAAGTATTACTCCCTTTCAAACAAGATACAGGTCGAACACACCTAATGTGGGTTCAGGACAATAGCGTGAACCAGAAACCCTTCTGCTCCCATTATTCACCACGCCCACAAGAGGAAGAAAAGAGAGGGCTCTATGGGTCACCAAGTTTGAATCCCAGTTTGAGAAACTGACGTGTTGGTTGACTTAGGTGTGAGGACCGTCGGAAGCGCCGGAGAGACTCAGCAACAGAGGCTGTGACAATTTCTAGCCATTTCTGGACACGTGAAAACTTGACACGGTGTCCTATTGAGTGGTGCCGGTATATGCTGACTTAGCACCCTCAAGGTCCTGATTCTTCTGAAAAGACTGAGAATAGATAACCCCTCTTATGCCCTGATAAAATCGCTGAAATTCGGAGCGATGAAACATGTCGGCTTGAGGATATAATTCATTATGGTATACAAGTAACCATTTTTAATTGGCAGGGTTTGCTGCAACAGAATAAAAACGAAAAGCAAGCAAAGCCCTGCTACACATAACCTTTTTTGTGGTTGGTCAGGGGTCTGTTTGTTTGTTTATGTACACAATATCTTGGTATCATTGTTTACATGTTTGTCACTACTGTGTCTTCACTACTTTTCTCATGTTTGCACGATTACTTTATTCTGTGCACTTCTGTCTTTTCATATAGAGAGAGTGGCCAAAGATGAGAAGTGGGTATACCGGTAATTGTTAGCCGGGAACCCCCTCGGGTGGTGCTACCGTGAGGTACTCTCTCTATTTTCCACACTTTTTTTGGGTGAGTTTTATGTGGACCTGTGTGATTTTATATTGAATTACCACGCATCTTGACCTGAGGATTAGTGTTATTCGACACACCCTGGGACGCTATATTGATAATCAGTCCCTGTCTCTTGGTCTTATATATAGATGCGCTTCCATATAGGTGAGGCCTCAATTGTTTGAATATTGTGTGAGTGGGGGGCAGGCGCACCTATTACCTTCCCCCTCTACCCCTTGAGATTGTTTTGAATTAGGTGTGAGCCCTGATCAAGCATGTTAGGAACGGGTAGCGTGGTGCAGAGCGGGCGGACCAAACTCCAGAGGAAATGTGTAAAGCATCCAGCAGCACACACAGGCAACACAAAAGGCACACTACAAAAAGAGACTCCACGCCAAGTTAGGTGAAAAACAGTATGTGTATTGTAGAATGAACACATCAGAACGTAATCACAGTTGCATATACAATGTGCTAACAGGCACTGGGTAGCAATTTACACGGGAGACAGGGCCAATCGGGTCACTGCCAGAACCATCCTGACTCCACGAATAAATGTACAGTCCATCAATAAGGGTACCACAGCCAGCAGCCACTGGCAAGGCCAGACACGTGGCATAGATCACATTTGCATACCATGTGGGCAGTAGGCATAAATCAAGTAGGCCGAAACATACAGTATAGAGGAGGAACATTAAGCATTAACCTCATTAGCATGAATCAATATTCTGAGGCCTAAAGCATATTGGTATGAGCCATTAACCATGAGCCTAAAATAACACGTAAGGTCAGCATATAAACACATTCTACGCAAACCTGGAAGGAAAATATTAGGCACATGACACATTATCATAGAGGCATACACATATTTGCATAAACCATGGTAACCTCACATTAAACCTGCACATTGGCATTGGCATCATCATAAGCATAAATGCAGTAACATATGAGAGCAGGCATAATCTAAAGCATCCTATTAGGCATCTCATTCGCATAACCAACCTTCACAGTGGGCATAACCCTCAAAACATGGTAATACCAGCGAAAATTGCGTGCGGCATCTCAATAACCATAAACAACATGAATAACCCATGAAGCAGGAAAGCTTTAAGGGAAAAACATTAGGCATCCACCTGTTGGAATAAACATAGTAGGCATGAAGCATTAGGCATAAAAATACAGCATCCTCACAGTAGCCTAAACCTGCGCCCAGGGCCTCTAATTAGCAAGGAAACCTTAGGCGGGAAAACATCATTGAACGACACCAGTATGAGGCATCCAACGCACTAGGCACCAAACCATCGGGGTAAACCTTAGGGGGGAAAAGCATTATCAGCATAACTGCATTAGCATGAATACCTTAGTGCAGACATAGCCTTAGCATGAATCACAGGTGCATTCATCATAGGAGGCAATAGGCCTTTTCAGAAAGGCTGATGTACAGGGTGCCCCAATTGTTGCAACTGCCCACTGTCCAGCGGGGCAGTTGTGAAGAGTTCAGTCAGTCTGCCCAATACTGGGAACATGGGAGCCTCCTCCTCTGGGGCTCAGAAGTCCGAAACTAATGCCCAGCAAGACTTGAAACAATATTCTGCCCTCGTGACAGATGCCAGCTTCTGCGGCGCAGCTGGTGCAGTCTGTGGCCCTGGGCACGGGGGCCCTCCTCTGGTGCAGCTGCCCGCCGTCGCGGTGCAGCTGGGATGGTAGGGACCTGCACTGGCGCTCACTCAGCATTGGGGGCCAGAGGTACAGACCCTGTACCTCGGCCGTTCCCCGACAGCCTCACATCCCAGCCCCCACTCACCAGGGAACTTGCGGGTGTCCTCCACCTCCTCTGGTCTTCTCCCGACATCGCTCTTCACCCGGGTCCCTCTCCTGGGGCCCAGGACTTTGTCATGGAGCCCGGGGGGGCTCCTGCTGCACTCTGGCCTCTCCTCCGCTCACGGAGAGCCCCCCCTTTTTGGAGCAAATCTCCGATGATGGGGGGACATTGGCCAGTGCAGGGTAGGCACCCGCCTGGCTCCGCAGCAGACATGGGGCTCCCTCGTCGCCACAGGAACCGCACCACCCCACCGCCTCCTTTCGGCTTCCTGTTACGGGCAGACTTCGCCTCAGGCACTCCCTACAGCGCCAATCACAGCGCGGCTCCTCCTATGTCACGGGGAAGCCCGCACAGCACCCTCAGGCCGGCGGCGATAATTCTCGGCAGTTTCTCACATCCTCACTGCAGGGACGCGGCACACACACGGTTTCGGCAACAATGCGGCTCTCTACTTTTTCTTGCCAAAGGCTGTGGCAGTGACTTCGGACAGTCTGAAAGCACGGGGTGGGCACCCGCTGCTCAAGTATGCAAAGGCGGGGTAGGCTCCCGCGGCACTTCCAGAGGATCCGCTCCTTCAGGAAGCGCAGCACTGCAGGGGACAGGCGCTCCTCAGCACAGCGCTGTAGGAGCCACACCCATTGCAGTCTCACGCTGCAGGCCACTAGCACTCCTCCTGGGTAGTTAAGATCAAGCGCTGTCCTCATGCAGGGAGAATTTGGAAGCGCTGAGTCTAGGGGAGCAGGAACAAAAGGTGCTTGGGGGCTGAAAAATAGCTGTAGCGCTCTAAAGGCGCTAGGGAACAGGCAGAAAGGCACAGTCAAGAGAAATTTCACCAGTAGCAAGAGGTCCAAGGATTACAGGCCTATGCCCTATTACGCAATTTTTATAGAGGCATGGGAACAATACTCAAAGCTCTGGACCCTGTGAGCTTCAAAGTTTCAAGTTTTTTAGGATAGGTATGAGTATATGTTCCTTTCTTAAGTGTATCGGTTCAAGGCTGAGTCCTTTTCACTTATTGCAGACACCATTCAAATGTAAAGGATTCATTTCAATTTCCTTAAGGTTTTCCAAAAATTTCCTTTATTGATTCAACATCAGACACCAACAGCCGACACGTGTTTTGCCCTTTTTGGCGAATAACACCCGGGCTTTTTCAAGGCTGCAAACAGAAGTAAAGTGCATATTATCAAAATTAAAAGAACAGTAGACCCCAAATAAATAGAGAATAAGAGACCCAGAAAGTGCAAGATGATCAGTGAATCAGAGAAGTAATAAAGTGCAAAGTGCCAAGTTTAAATAAACTATTTCTCAATTTTTTATTAGGTTAAAAAGTCCAGGGGAAAGCTTCCAAACGGCGTGCAGTCTTTGTTTCAAAAAGAATGAGACTAGATATCATATATATTTTTACATCAGAATAATGGAGAGAGAGACGAAAAGTGACGGTGCCACTATATAAGATAGTGTTGCATAAAATATATAGGGATCAGATGTTGTAAGTCCTAAAAACAATTACATCATTTTAGAGTATTACTCTACATTCAGGATGATACATGCAATACTGTGTAGAGGTCCCGGGTAAGTTTGAGCATCATTTATAGAAGTGAGTTTTTAGATAAAGAGACAAGAAAGGTACCCAGAGTGCCAAATGCAATAGATAGGGTTGAACTCTGCAACAAGCGATGTTAATGTTAATACCTATTTCAATTATGTTTAGGCATTCCTCTCAATTCTTCAAATTGCGTCGATGTACAGTAAAAACAAGGTGGTTTCCCACATACAGTTCTATAAGTAAATAAGTCGTTTCATTTACAATCAATTCATTGGTGTATAACTTGCCTGTATCGCAGCACTAACTGTTCTATATGTCTAGTTACGTTTTGTGGTTAACCATAGGTATTATAATCATTCGTTATTCTTAATACATCAGATTATTTAATGGAAGCTCATTGACAACTGAACTGGAAGATGTAACTTGTTATCAAAAATTGGACCATAACCTCACCCAAAACATTCAGGAAAAACTACTTGCACTTCTCAATACATGGTATGAAAAAGATCTGTTAACCATGGAAGAAAAACAACTACTGTATATCGATAACCCAATCACCCCAACGTTGTACCTTCTGCCCAAGGTGCATAAACCAGGACTTATACCAAAAGGAAGACTGATTATAGCAGGCATTGATTCAATCTGCTCAAATGTAGGAGCTTTTATTGACGCAGAATTACAACCACTAATGAAGGCTCTTCCATCCTTCATTAGGGATACTAAGGATGTACTGTAAAAACTGGAGAACATAGTCTGGCAAGAGGATTACATACTCACAGCAATCGACATTACCAGTCTGTATACGTCGATCAAACATTCTGACGGAATATCAGCAACAAGAAAATTTCTACAGACCAGATCGGTTCACCTGACCGCTCGAAATAAAATGATACTTGACATGCTGGAATTCTGCCTTTTCAACAACTACTTCCTCTTTAATGGCAATTTTTATTTACAACTTCAGGGCACGGCAATGGGGGCCAAATTTGCGCCCCCATATGCCTGTCTCCTGATGGGAGAAGTTGACCAACACTGGCTATGGGATTAAAGATCTGAGGATATCACCAACAACATAATCATGTGGGGAAGATACATAGATGATATTCTGCTAATATGGCAAGGATCATAAAAGAGTCTCAGAATCTTCATCAACTCCTTGACACCAAATCAGTGGGGAATTGACATCACATACAATATCTCTAAATCTTAAATAGAATATCTGGATTTATCAATCTACATTGAAGACAACAAACTTTACACAAAAATACATAGAAAACCTACATCTGCAAATTCTATTCTCCATGCCTCAAGTTGTCATCCTGCGCATACTATCACGAATATTCCTGGAGGTGAATACAGACGGGCTTTGATGAACTGTAGCTCAAACGAAGAATATCCAATTCATTCAGATAAAATAACATAACGTCTCAGACAACGAGGATATAAAGAACATGTCTGAACTAAAGCTCAAAAACAACTCTCGGATACTGAAAGACAAACATTACTAAACAACAACCAAGTTAGAGACTGTAAACAAGTATTTCGGTTCAATACTCAGTATAATAATGGACAGCACCATATTTGTAAAACCCTGAATAAACATTGGCACCTCCTGAAGGACAAACCGACCATAGCTTCTGCTATACATGACAAACCGCAACTTGGCTTCTCCAGGAGCAAAAATTTGAGAGATATTCTCTGCCCATCATTCCTGGAGAACAAACAAAAACCAACCACCTTCTTGCAGCAACCAAGTGGTTTTTTCACCTGTACCAATTGCTCAATCTGCAAATTGGGTAAATCTAAAACAAAAGAAGTATCAATCAATGATCACAAAATCATCGATTTTATCAACTGCGAAAGTACTAACGTGGTGTATCTCATCACATACCCGTGTGGGCAAAATTACATCGGAAGCACAACTCGGCCTTTGAAGACTCGCATTCAAGAACATTACTGCAATATATATAAGACAGATACAAGACAACCTCTCGTTGGTCACTTCCTGAAAAATCACTGCCACCAACTTACATTTTCCTTTGTAGGTTTGAAAAAAATTGAAACAGCACAAACGAGGTGGGAATCTGGAACTACGTCTACGTAGAGAGGAGAGTGCCTTGATAATAGGCATGGAGACAGTGGAAAAGGGCCCCAATCAGGAACATGAGTGCCATCACTGGCTCTAAAAAGACTTTAACACTTCCTGGGAGACAATATGTGATATAAAAGGACCTTTCTTATTATTGATGGCCTTATGCCCTAAATAGTAAACAAAGAAGGGAAGTTAACTAGCCCAGCTTAGCAATAACATCTTCTAAAAATCGTCCATAAAATCCTGAAACTGATTGCTCAGATATGAAAGTGCCCATATCTATAATATGGATCTTGTGTCTTTAATTAACTAAAAAAGAAAATCAGCCCCACCAAGTAATTACAATTCTTTTTAAATTGTCCAAACATTTGAAATTGATTGCTTAGACATGAAAGTGTCCCCGTAAAATAATATGACCTTGTATTACATCAATAGGAGATCCTGCATAAACAAGCTACAACATTACCATGTTTTCAATCTAACTGTCTAGTTTAAGCAATACTGCTAGACCCCGTTGAAATTACAAAGCCTATGATTCTTATGGGTCCTTAGAATTTACAAAATAAATTCTGCCTCGCTGATACTTTATGTCGGATTGGACCTTTTCTTTTCCTCAATATATTTACCAATCGAGCCTCAACCCCCTTTTATGATGGCCGCCAGTCTTGAGATGGAAGAAATTAGCCAGGCGGCGACCCGGAAAATCTATTCATTAAAACTTAACATGTGGAGCCAAGTCATGAACTTTGCTTAAATTTTCGGCTCCAAAAATTGTAAATAAAATTAGATATCTACACTTTTTTGTTAAAACGCACTTTTTTCTACACTATTTGGTGGGCTCCCGTACACAAGTCATTTTCACTTCCGGTTCTTTTCCTGCAATTCAGGCTAATAAATATGGCGGCGGTACACAAGCCCAATACGAGACTTGCATCGCACACGGAACCTCGTGAAGGACACTGCCAACTCGGGAGATTTAGCTCCCAGAAAGTAAGTCTTATGCGCATTTGGCACTCTGCCCGTTTACATGAGAGTACTAGCTGCCATTTTGATTATAGCGACTCTCTCATATTGGCTTCAATCTTAACGGAGCGGAGCCAATCGATAACCTTGTTCAGCACTAGCTCCCAACATCAGGATAACGAGGGGGCACGTATATTATGTAGTGCCTTACTGGCTTAATATTGCGATAATGACTCTACCTGGCAAATCTCCCTTTCTGATGCTTGGCGCGGCCTATGTTAAAATGCATACATTTTTTACTCCAGTCTAAATTGGTTAGTATGATGCTCCTTTAATCTTGTGAAAACTGAAATGTATAGTTAAAATATTTGCGAGGCATGTGACCGCTACTCTCTTCACCAAATGTCAAAAGTTTTCTGCTTGTAGGACGAATAGACAATAAGATATAAAATATCTGTATTTAAAGGGTCTGCAACATAATTATCTGAATTAGAAATTAGTCTCTCTGTAAAAATATTTGTGATATTATTTTGTTGAGTTCAAGCAAGGCTTTATCGAATCTTTCAAATAGTGATTATAATACCTATGGTTAACCACAAAACGTAACTAGACATATAGAACAGTTAATGCTGCGATGCAGGCAAGCTATACACCAATGAATTGATTGTAAATGAAACGTCTTATTTACTCACAGAACTGTATGTGGGAAACCACCTTGTTTTTACTGTACATCGACGTAATTTGAAGAATTGAGAGGAATGCCTAAGCATAATTGAAATAGATATTAACATTAACATCGCTTGTTGCAGAGTTCAACCCTATCTCTTGCATTTGGCACTCTGGGTACCTTTCTTGTCTCTTTATCTAAAAACTCAATTCTATAAATGATGCTCAAACTTACCCGGGACCTCTACACAGTATTGCATGTATTATCCGGTATGTAGAGTAATACTCTAAAATGATGTAATCGGTTTTAGGACTTACAACATCTGATCCCTATATATTTTATGCAACACTATCTTATATAGTGGCACCGTCACTTTTCCTATCTCTCTCCATTATTCTGATGTAAAAATATATATGATATCTAGTCTCATTCTTTTTGAAACAAAGTCTGCACGCCTTTTGGAAGCTTTCCCCTGGACTTTTTAACCTAATAAAAAATTGAGAAATAGTTTTTTTAAACTTGGCACTTTGCACTTTATTACTTCTCTGATTCACTGAACATCTCGCACTTTCTGGGTCTCTAATTTTCTATTCTTTTGGGGTCAAGTGTTCTTTTAATACAGATGAATTTTGATAAAATACACTTTACTTCTGTTTGCAGCCTCGAAAAAGCCCTGGCATTAGTCGCCAAAAAGGGAGAAACACGTGTCGGCTGTTGGTGTCTGATGTTGAATCAATAAAGGAATTTTTTGGGAAAACCTTAATGAAATTGGAATTAATCCTTTACATTTGAATGGTGTCTGCAACTAAGAGAAAAGGACTCAGCCTTGAACTAAGTCACTTATAAAAAAGGAACATATACTCGTACCTATCCTAAAACAGTCAAGAGAAATGTAGCGCTCTCGCAGCACAGTGCTGCAGGTGTCAGCTCCTCACCTCCTGAGAGTGCAGTCCAGTCCAATATAGCGCTCTCTCTTCTCCAGGAGCCAATCAGAAGGTAGGGCACAGTTGTTGCGCCCCCAAGGCGCTAGGTAGGAGAGCATCAGGTACTACTGGGCAAGATCAGCGGTCAGTGGGCACTCTTCAGAACAGGGCTGTAGGTCCTACGAACCATCATCCTCTTAAACGTGGCACTCCTCCTGATACAGCAGCCTTTACTCCAGCAGCGGGGCTCTCACTAACCCTGTGGACAGCAGAGGGGTACAGTTGGGCACAGGGGCCAGCACACAGGCCCATGTGGTGGTACCTCCTGGCAGTAGGTCCCCTCTTATTCAAGTCCACCCTCAGTCTGAGCACATGGGAACCCAGCACCACTATATACAGGCCCCTCACCCCACCTACCAGAAAGGACTGGAAGCTTCAGGAAGGTTCCCTGGGGAACTGGTCCCAACTGGTTTAGGGGGAGGTGTAGAGCACCCTGGGTACCTGGCTTCCCTCCAAAAGCTGGGGTTGTTGGGAAACAACAACTAGACTGGTAACCCACCTTAGTCAGGCAGCACAAACACACAGCCATGGCATCCATTTTAAAAGTAGCATGTTGAAATAGTGAAAGTCAGTCTGCGCACGTCATTGTGCAGCATGTATTATGGCATCTCACCACCACACATGGCCTCTACATTCCTCTACCATGGGGGAGATATCCTCTAATGGGGGGGGGGGGGTGAAAAGCAAATGATTTCAGGGGAAAAGGGCCAGATCCAACAAAGCAGCAGCCACAACCCTTGGCAGGGTGAACCACAAAAAGTCACTGAACCTGTGCTTAAATCTGGGTAGCTTGGCACAAAAAGAAGTCAGACTTAACTTAGAGGCAATGTGTAAAGTATTTACACAGCACACAAACAGCAATGAAGTGAAAACACAACACAAGAAAAAACCAATTTAGAGAAATAGACTACATTTTAATACATTATTAGACATCAAAATGAAAAAAATCCAATCAGTAAAACTGAAGTTAGGAATTGTAAAGTTTTTATTAAAACCTAGCATCTAAAAGATAAAAGCACCAACCTTGAGCATCTAGCCTCGCACGTCCGGGTCAAAGACGATAAATATGGTCGACTGCGATGCAGCGTGGTTCGGATACAAGACATGGATTCGGTCCGGTCAGCGCTTAACTTCAGACTTAGAAGATTTTCAGTAAAAATGTTCTCAGAAAGTAAAGCTCAGTGGGCACGGGCACAGGTGGTGTCAAAGTAGGGAGTGTCACCATTGGGGTGCCTCTGTACGAAGTTGCGGTTAAGCTTTCTACATTCGGACTTGGTCACTTTTTATGAATTAAAAAAATTCCAGCAGAATGAGGCAGGAAGCTATAATTGAAGACAATTCCAGGAGATCCAATACCCTTTTGGTGAAGCACTGCTAGACAGGATTTGCTGCTGTAGAGAAGAAATTAGCAGGAACAGCCACGAAGTCAGGCCGACTGGCGATGCACCTTGGGCGGATTGATGAGCATGTTGGGCCCAGTTTTCCCTCTGTTCTCAGAGCAGTTCATAGCCAAAAATATTATAAGTCCCATTGTTATAACATTGTTTTATTATAGTAGTATGTTCCTACTCTCCTTTTCCCTTTAGAACATTAGAACTTTCTGACAGTTGGCCTGTGAGCTTACCTTAGAATATTGGGTGATGCTCAGCTGAGGAGAGACTGCTGATTTGTTGTGGAGCAGTGGAGAGGTTTAATAAAGGCAATTCACCAGGAACAAGCGTCATGTCTAATTATAACACCGGCGACTACTTGGTATGCGAAAGGGGGCATCTACAGTCTCCTCCCCTTATTCGTCCTCCACTGTATGCATGTGATGCTGGCCCTGTTTTTTGAATGAACTTCCAGGGGACATTTCCAAGAAAAAAGGTATTGTACTGCTGAATACTTAGCTTGGATCGTAAAGCAAGTATTTATGCCTGGGTATTTCCTTTCCTTAATCAACTTCTTCTCAGCAATAAGGTTGATTGTCGCTGCCAGTGAGCCTCCCTCTGGTATTTGCAGGCTGGGAGTAGTCACTTCATCTTTCGCTGGCAGCCACGGTGGTTTCCTGTAATTTGTGGGAATTTTGCAGTCCTAGCAGTTTCATTGCGGTATCTGGCCATAGTCCTATTTGGTCAAATGCACCCTGGCACCAGATTTATAACTCCTCAGAGGGAGTATTAGGTGGTGAATTTGTGTGGCTGGAGCGCTTCTCTGGAGTCGCTATCTGGCTCAGAGTTGCTGTTTACTCGACAGAAGAGGCTGCTGGCTTAGTGTACTTCCTTTGGTTTCTCTGACAACTCAGCTGTTCCCGATAGCCTCCTGCGTATCCTCGCCACACTGACTGGCCTGCTGTTTAAGGAGTCTTTGTTCTCCAGGCAACAGTCGTTCGGCCATAGAGGTTTCTAACTCTTTTGAAACTTTGCGCTGAGAGGCACAGCTTGAGGTATCCAGCCTGTAATCAGTGAGTGTCGCAGAGGCCACCGCCCCCCCCCTAAAGAGGGGGGAGGCTCAGGGGCCAGCGCCATAACCCACGCCGAGCCCCAGTGGGAGAACCAGTTCTGGGTGCCCAAAAGCGCCCAGAAGCAACAAGTGGGGCACACCACCCGTGCGGGAGCACCACAGTGGCGCCAAAACCCCCGGGCCAATGGGGGGCCCTGCTAGATGCAAACCTTCCAAGGGGGGCGCAGCACCTGGGTGGCAGGAAGAGCGAGGGGGGGAAATAAGCCTCCACTCCCCTAGGTAGCTCCTAACTTTGTCGAGCGGGGGCATTTTCTGGAGGACGGTGACTTTGTTAGCACGAGGCAAAGTGCTGCCGGAGGAGACTAAGGAGAAGCTCGAAGTCCGTACCAGAGAATACAAGCTGTAAATTGCCCAGCCGGAGTCTGGGCAAAGGGTGCACCCTCTCAAGCGAGGATAGCGTCGACCAGGCGGAGGCCCGGTGCAACGTCCCCGCTCGCAGCAACTCTACTCTAGCTGACTCTGAGCTTTAGGCAGAAGAGAAGCCTAATTTCTGCCCAAAGAAACCAAGCAGTAAACTGCCCAGCCGGAACCCGTTCAAGCGAGGAGAGCGTTGACCAGGAGCTGGGCGCGTGCTGTGGACCTGCGGGGTTGGCCGGTCCTGCCGCATCACCCTCCCCCCCCAGAGACACCCGCCAAGGCCCCTGAAGCGTGACCGGAGCATTTTGTGAGCATCCTGTGCGAGCAGCAGGACCAGGGGGCAGCTGTCGGCAGGGTGGCCCTGTCCCACCAACAGCGCTGGAGCTGCCAACAGAGCCGGCGGGGGAGCACGCTCCTGCGAACTGAGCACCCCCCCCCCCGGCAGGCAGCACCGAAAGTAGTGGACACCGTTGATCGGGGCAGCGGCAGAGTCAGCCTACGCGCCCGGCACGTCAACAAACAGGCCTGAGGTTTCGTTGACAACCGGGGCAGCGGGTGGAGGAGCGTGATTCCCACCCAGGAGGAAGAAAAAGCCAGCGGCACCCGGTGGGGTTTCTGCACTAGCGAGGCCGGTGCAGGGATCAGCTGTCTCAAGAACAGGAGACGCACAGGAAGGGAAACAAGCCAGCGACACCCAGTGGGGGGGGGGGGGTCTGCACTACCAAGGCTGGTGCAGGGATCAGCTGTGTCAACAGCAGGAGACGCAACCTTGAAAACCAAGCCCCGGGGAAGGGCGTGTGACCTTTTGCACAAAATCGAAAGGGAGGCAGGAACAAAAGCAACCCCCCTGCCTGAAGCAAGTAAACTTCAATACCCCATGCGCACTGACAAAAGGGACAGCAGTATTTTGGTGTATCCTAGGGTGGCAGCACCCCGCCACAAGAAATGGCAGATGAGCAACCATAAGAGCTCACAGAGCTGCTTAAGTGCATAAGGGAGGTATCAGCAGTGCATGGCAAGGATTGGTTGCAGCCACATCTAGGCCAGGAAGATGGCGATGGGTCAGGAGCCCGGAAGGAGGACGACACAGGCATGTCACTGCCCAAGAAGCGCAAGACCACAGCCACCATACAGCCCCAGTTGAAAGCCCCCAGGAAGAAGCCACAGAGGAGAGAGCGGCCACAGGTGGACACACCAGCAACGACAAGGGAACACAGTGGCGCCTTCAGCAGAGTGGCAAGTGGTGAGCATATTACCAATATTGTACAAGAATGTTTCAAATCAATGGCTCCCCTGTTACTTAAGGGCCTGAGGCAGGGGGTTGAAGGGCCAGGGGAGCAGCGCACAGAGGATACATCGGGTATGCCGTGGCACCTGTTGAACCAGGTTGGGCACGACAGGCTAGGCTGCAGGGGCAGGTGGCACAGGGTACCCAGGGCGAGCGGGGTCTCCAGTAGCGCCATGGGGGTACACTGGCAGTACAAGCAGCCCAGCGCATGAGGCGGCGACCGCAGATGCATACACCTGGCCATCCCCTGGCCCTGCCTCCTTGACCACAAAAGCCACGGTCTTAGCGAGGCTTATTCCTTTAGTGGTCAAAGAAAGTATATGTCAAAAGGAATTCATAGACATTTTTTTCCTTGCTTGAGATTCAGCTGGATGGGTTGGACCTCACAACATGCGACAAAAAAGATGAGGATAGAAGGGAGAGGTGCAGCGCAAGGAAGGAAAGGAACTTTGATAATTGGCTTGACGCCGTTAGAATCATGGCTTGCATCATAGTTTAAAAATTCCCGCGCTGCGCAGAAGACCTATGGCAATATGAGGCCAATATTCACTGGGTAAAGAGGCTGTTCCCCGGGGACGCATGGCTCGGGTTTTAGGCTGAAGATGCAGAGACACCCGGAGATGGAATGGAATGAGGAGGACGTCTCTGGTTTTAGACACAAAATGCTGGTGGCCAAGGAGGTAAAGGCTTGGGCAGGAAAAGGGGACCAGTCCTTTCGGAGCGCCTACCACAGAGGGAGGGGCAAGTCCTTTCACCGGTTCAAGCACAACACAGGAAAACCACCCTCCTCTAATGGTGCCACAGCAATTTGCTGAAAATATAATGCAGGGGAATGCTCGTGCGGTACGGCATGCAAATTCCAACACGCATGTTCCAGCTGTGGGGGAGGCACCCTTCAGTGGGATGCCGTGGCAAGCAAGAACAAAAAGGGGACAGGAAGGATAAGAAAAAGAAACACTGACACTCTAAGGCCGGGGGGGGTGGAACCACAAGGACTGCAAAACTGTCAGCTAGCCAGATTTCCCATTAACACACAACAACTTTGCAGACTGGCAAACAAATACTCTAACAAAACAGATGCTGCAGTCTAAATAGAAGGTTTTGAGGAAAATTTTGTGATACCATTCAGATACCATTCACAGGTCCATTACCGTGGGGGGGGGGGGGGCAAACAACCTTAAATCTGCTATGGAACACCCAGGGGTGGTGCGCAAGAAACTGGAGAAAGAAAGGTCACTGGGAAGAATAGAGGGCCCCCTTCCCCCACATTTGTAGAAGGGCCTAGTTATCTCCCCTATGGGGGTGGTCCCCAAGAAGGAGCCGGGGCAATTTAGACTCATCCACCATCTCTCCTTTCCTGAGGGGTCATCTGTAAATGATGGGTTAAGCTCAGAGGCCTGCTCAGTAGGTTATGCATCGGTGACCTGGTGAAGTCAGCTGGGCAGGGGGCACTCATGGCCTAGGCGGACATTGTGTCCGCTTTCCTCTTTTTACCAGTACACCCCTCTAGTTTCCACCTGCTAGGTTTCCAGTGGGAGGGACAGCTGTTGATTGATAAAGCCATGCCTATGGGCTGCGCAATATCCTGCACATATTTCGAACAGTTCGCCTCCTTTTTAGAATGGGCCCTTCACAACAGACACCCAGCGTGTGGGAAACTCCACTACTTGGACGATTTTTGTTTACAGGCCCGCCAGGTCGCCGGACTACATGAATGCGTGGCAGCTTTTGAAGAAATGGCAGAAAGGCTAGGGATCCCCCTTTCACCTGAAAAAACAGTAGGTCCCACCACGAAACTCAAATTTCTGGGCATAGAGCTGGACTCAGTGACAGGAACAGCCAGACTACCTGAAGGCAAGGTGAAGGATTTCAGGGCGGATTTTAGGGGCCTATGCGGCCGCAACAAGGCGACACTCGGTCGGTAAACTCAACATTGCAGCTGCTAGGGTAATCCCTACAGGGCGAGTTCTAGCCAGGCGCCTCACACAGTTGACCTCAGGCATCACACACAAACACCACCACATCCGGCTAGGGACATGGGTCAAGCAGGACCTGCTAATGTGGGACAAATTCCACAAGGACTTTAACGGCATCCTGATATGGAGGGAGGGCTGGGTGACAGCCAGACAGATAGCCCTCTTCACAGATGCCTCAGGGACCATGGGTTTCGGGGCAATCCTGGGTGCAAAATGGTGCGCAAGCCAGTGGCCGGTTAAGTGGCACAGGCAGGGCATCACCAGTAATATAACATTCCTGGAACTGTTCCCCATTATAGTGGCTCTGACAGTATGGAAACAGGAGCTAAGAAACATGAAGCTGGTCTGTGGTCAGACAACAAGGGCGTAGTACAGGCTATTAACAAAGGCGCAGCTAGGTGCCCTGACACATTAAGGCTAGTGCGACAGTTAGAGGGGAACTGGATCTGAAGGCCCACCATGTATTAGGGGTGGACAAAGCAGTAGCGGATGCCCTGTCCAGGTCACAGATGAGTCGATTCAGGGAATTGGTACCAGGGGTGGACAAGGAGATGACCCCTACTCCAGCACACCTGTGGGACCTGGGGTGATAGATCTATCCACACTGGTAAATAAGGCCCTTACCCCTGAGACAGCTAGACGCCACAGGAAACATGCAGCAACTGTAATGAGGATAGGGGGCATACGCTCACTGACGGACACAAAGAGCAGTGGAGCGATTCACATAATGGACTTTCACGTCCAAGAGGTCAAGAGCCATAGCCCATTTTACAACAAAATCACACAGGGGAAGATCCTACCGCATCCCTCTACCTCAAGGCGGCACTGAAGGGGTGGAAAAGAGTGGAGGGTGCAAAGGTGGATGGCAGGCGTCCTATTGATTTTCAAAAATTGGGCTAGCTGATGGAGGTGCTGGCGTTGTGTACAAGTGACAAATTCGATCTCCAACTTTTCCAAGCAGCATTTTTCACGGCATTCTTCGGTGCTTTCCGCATCAGCGAGCTGGTGGCACCTAGGAAGCTTGGGCCAGCGTGGCGGCCAGCGTGGCGGTGCCTCCAAGCCACAGACATCAGACCCAGGGCAGCGTCAGTGGAGATAACTCTGAGAAGGTCAAAAACAGACCAGGCAGGAAAGGGCATGGTGCATTGCATCAGAAGGAGCAAGTATTGCACTGTGTGCTGCTTGTTCAGCTACATGGGAGTACGCCCAGCGGGTGAAGGGCCATTTTTCAAAAATCAAGATGGGGGCAACCTGAGCAAGTTCCAATTAACAGCTGTGATGCGCCAGGCCTTAGCAAAAGCCGGGCTGCCTGCAGAGGCCTTTTCCTCCCACTCTTTCAGGATCGGCGCTGCCACCTCTGCATCGCAGCATGGCATGCCAGAGGAAAGAATCCAGGCAGTGGGCAGGTGGCGGTTCCGGGCATAAAAAACCCACATCCGGCCACAGCTACTTTAGATCACACCAGCGAGGATCAGGACCACTCACTTTGGGATGCTGCACGGCAGGGTGAGTGGCAGAGCTTGTCAACTTGGGATGCCGCAGGGCAGGGTGTCATAGGACACACCCCCCCTCAAGGAAAAGGAAGGAAGTTGTGAACTTGGGGCGATTTCAGTGCTGCAACCACCGCCTGACTTTGCAATTCTTTCCCCAGCAGGCGAACGCCCCCGGCTGGTGTGGATAGTGGGCCATTCCTTCGTGTCCGGGATGCAGACATGGTGGCAGCAAACCCAGAGGCACGTGCATTCGCTGGTTGGGGCAGCCAGGGATGAGCTGGAGCCAGCTGCCAGTGACACTGGGAAACCTGCTGTCGGATGCAGCATGGCACCCGACATTCTTATCATTCATCTCAGGGGCAACGACCTGGCACAAATGGGGAGAAAAGCATTGGGGCAGGCCATTCAGGCTGATCTCACAAAGGTGTCCGCATGGTTCGGTGGCACGACCATCATATTGTCAGAGATGATCAGCAGGAGGGGTGCCGAGTCGAACAAAGTAGTGGACAACGTCAGAAGGAAATTGAACATAGCAATGCACAAATTCTGCAAAACCAATGGTATGGAATCCATCAGACATGGCTTGATCCACCCCAGTCTCCCGGAGCTGTATGGCCAGGATGGGGTCCATCTGTTAGAAGAAGGGTTGAGCGTCTTCTGGAATAACCTGTGGGGTGCAATGGCTCTTGCAGGTTGTAGATAAAAAAAAATAAAAAAGGAAAAAACACACTAGCTGGGGGGGAGCCACAGAATGACGTTAGCCTCCCTGCGGCGTGGCGTAAATTGGTACAATGGTTGGCTAAGGAGACACACCAACAGGGCAGTGTGTAGGAGAAAGGCCACTCATTTTGGGATGCCGCACGGCAGGGTGAGGTGGCCGGGCCATGGAGGGGAGTAGCAAACGGAGACGACGCTCGCGGCCCAGACCCGGTCGGACAGTAGGGCACAAAAAGGTAGCGAGTAGGGGGCCTAACACAGTGGAGAAGCTACCCCTCCCTACACGCAGAGGGCGTGGGTGACCAACAAAATGGTGGTCCCACAAGTGACACGACTAAGGAGACTACCAAGGACTAACAAAAGAACTGGTTTTGGCGTGCCATTTACAAACTGAATGTACCACAATATGATCTGCACAGTATGATGATGACATGTATGATTTATGACCCAGATATGGCAGTTCGCAAATGACACAATGTCCACCTGTTTACAATCCTAATAAAACTGCGGCCAACAACGTCCACAACAACTACAACTCCTTGTTGGCTAATTTTATTGAGATACCAGGGCGGTGGGTTGGGGGAAGATGTTTTCCGCGGCATGGGAGCAGTGCGGGGGTTATCGCAGAGGCCGCCGCTACCCCCATAAAGGGGTTGGGGAGGCTCAGGGGCTGGCACCATAACCCTACTCATTTTGGGATGCCGCACTGCAGGGTGAGGTGGCTGGGCCAAGGAGGGGAGTAGCAAACAGAGGCGACGCTCGAGGCCCAGACCCGGCCGGATGGAAGGGCACAAAAAGGTAGCGAGTTGGGGGCCTAACTCAGTGGAGAAGCTACCCCTCCCTACACACAGAGGGCATGGGTGACCAACCAAATGGTGGTCCCAGAAGTAACACAACAAAGAGGACTACCAAGGACTGACAAAATAACTGGTTTTGGCGTGCCATTTACGAACTGAATGTACCACAATATGATCTGCACAGTATGATGATGACATGTATGATTTATGACCCAGATATGGCAGTTCGCAAATGACACAATGTCCGTCTGCTTACAATCCTAATAAAACTGCGGCCAACAACGTCCACAACAACTACAACTCCTTGTTGGCTAATTTTATTGGGATACCAGGGCGGTGGGTTGGAGGAAGATGTTTCCCGCGGTATAGGTGCAGTGCGGGGGTTATGTCCATATCGCTTCGACAGGGAAGTTGACTCAACATTCTGCTGAGGTTGCTTTTCCTTCTGGGGTGGATTGTTTTTATCATCTTCTCTAAAGTAAGCTAGAATGTGCAAGCATCGCTTGTTACGGTGATGTACACACCTTTTGGAATTTCTGTAATCTGAGTGCGCCGGCCATCGGTTGCTCACGGTGACGCACACATCTTCTTTACAACAATGGTCCGCTATTAAAAGATTGAGTAGCACTTCAGATGGCAAATTCCCCAGTTCCCTCATGGAGTTATATGAGCTATTTCTGCAAAAGTGTTATCTATGTTGAAAGTATCTGCACAGTATGATGATGACATGTCAGGGGAATTTGTAAAGGCCTTTCAAGTTGTCCTTAATGCTGACAGGCTCATCTATTCACATTGTGTTGAGTGTCTAGAGACAGCAGGGAATATTTTTCACAATATCGCCACAGAGGAATTGTTGAAGGGCTGTCAGGTCGTTTACACGCTGACAGGCACAGCTAATTACAATGCCTGTGTGTTGTATTTCTAAGAGAGAGTGCTGTGATCTTATTCTGTGTGTTTAAATCTAACAGATGTTTATTCCTCAACTGTGGTACATTGTTCTTAGGCAAAGGTAGTTGCCTAATTTGTTAGATCTATCATATGTAACTTTATTATTAGTTTTTAATATTAGAGAAAGCTGCACCACTCCTGAGTAATTATTGTTACTTATGTGTAGAGGTACCAGGGTCAAAGGTTTTACAGCCAAATTTTCATAATACTTTACAATTTACATGCAAGATGGCACCAGTGTAACTCTCAGCCATCACCACCCTCGCCGCAGGCAGGCTCTGTGATCGACGATGCTGCCTGGTGCGGACTTGCCGGCTTTCAGTCCTTTGAACCTGTTGCGGAGGAGCCGCCTGATACATTTATTTAATATTTATTTATTTTATTTTATTTATTAATGGATTTTGTTGAGCGCGACATCTACCCATAAGGGTT
Organism: Lissotriton vulgaris; assembly: GCF_964263255.1. NCBI lineage: Eukaryota > Metazoa > Chordata > Amphibia > Caudata > Salamandridae > Lissotriton > Lissotriton vulgaris. The sequence continues at coordinate 646,286 of NW_028242307.1, forward strand.
TCCCGGCACTAAGAGACAGAACGACAACATAAGACAGAAGAACTAGAGATCGAAGAGCCAGGTCTTCACTGCTCTGCGAAATCGCGTGTGACAGTTTTCCATCCGTAAGGCCAGTGGAAGTGAATTCCACAGTCTGTGTCCTAAGTTCGAAAAGGAGCTACCGCCCATTCTGGTAAGTTCGAACCTAGGTACATTAAAAAGATGGTGAGATGAGGAACGAAGAGAGCGAGCTGGAAGGTAAGGGCTGACAAGGGCCTGAAGGTAGAGGGGTGCTGATCCCGCTTTGATCTTGTGCATAAAGCTCAGCGCTTTAAACTTGATCCGGTTTTCAACACGAAGCCAATGTAGCTCTCTCAGGCATTCTGTGATGTGGTCACGTTTACGACAGCCACAGAGGAGATGAGCTGCAGCATTTTGTACTAGCTGAAGGCGACGTATGTTGGCCTTTGGAGACCCCAGATAGAGCACGTTGCCGTAATCCGATCTGGAGGTCACCAAGGCGTTCACGACAGATCTCTGGGTGTTTTTGGGGATCATCCAGAAGATTTTACGCAGCCATCGTAGGAAGGTAAAACAGATGGCTGTGACTCTGTTGACCTGATCTTTCATGGAAAGACCCCTATCGATGATTACTCCCAAGTTTCGCACTTGTTCAGATGGAGTTGGAAGGGGACCCATGGAAGTGGGCCAATGAGTCAGGTTCCAGAGATCGGGTTTGTTGCCAAGAATCAGGACCTCCGTCTTCCCGCCGTTTAACTTAAGTAAGTTGTTGTTCATCCATTCAGCTATCTGGCTGAGTCCAGTTTGCAAAGGGGAGGGGGCCGTGGGATCAATTTGAGAGAGTGAAAAAACTATTTGTGAGTCATCTGCATACGAAAAAAGATTTAATCCGAACATTGTGCAACATAAGCCAAAGGTGTGACATACAAATTAAAAAGCAGAGGGCTAAGGATAGACCCTTGGGGTACCCCATGGGGGGAAGAGTGACCCTTAGAGGATGATGACTTAGAAAAAATTTGAAAAGTGCGGTCAGACATAAAAGATGCAAGCCAGTCCAATGCTTTGTTGTCAATGCCAATGGCAGCAAGGGATTTGAGAAGGATATTGTGTAACATAGTATCAAAAGCTGTGCTGAGATCGAGCAAGATCAGCGCAACTGTTTCTCCTCGATCCAAGAGCAGACGCAAGTTATCTCTAACGCCCAACAGGGTCGTTTCGTAGAGAAACCGGGGCAAAATTCTGATTGAGAAGGATGTAACAGATTGTTGTCTGTCACAAATTTTAAAAAGATGGATGTGGATGTGTCCTTCCAAAACATTCGAGAATGCCGGTAGTAAAGAAATGGGACGATAATTGGCGGTTATTTTGGGATCCGCCTGTGGTTTCTTCAATAACGGGGTAACCATGGCATGTTTCCAACAACTAGGAACAGTAGCAGTATCGAGTGAGTGGTTTAGCATCTTGCAGATGGTGGATAGATGTGAAGGGTTCAGAGAACGCAGAATAGGGGCGGGCAATGGGTCCAGCGGGGATCCTGATTTAATTTTGCTCAGTGTTTCTGAAAGAGAGCCGAGATCAGGCCACGACAGCAGTAGTGGCAAAGGTGACCCAGAAGAGTTGGTGGGCACGTTCCTAGACTGAAGGGAGGTGGAGGAAACAGGTATTTTGATTTGAGCAAGGATATCCTGATGTATATTCGTGATTTTGGAAGTGAAGTACTGGGCAAGCTCATCGCATTTCGCATTGTATAATTGGGGAAGTGTAGCCGTGGTCTGAGAACCGGCGAGCTCCTTCACCTTATTGAACAGGGGTTTTGATTTATTTATTGCTTTATTTATGGATTTATTGACGTGGATGGCTCTGGTTGTAGCACACGCCTTATGATAGCATTTCAGCTCAGTTTTATAGGCGGCACCAGATGTAAGAGAGTAATCTTTCCTCCATAAGCGTTCTAATTTCTTACATTTTGATTTGTGCAAGCGAAGCAACTCATTGTACCAAGGGGCGGGTGCTTTGTGAGTAATCCCTTTCTTGCGGGTAGTGGGGAGACAGATATTTACGGCTTCCGAGAGCCAATCGTTTGCAGCACTGGCCATCACATCCATATCATTAGACGTAAATAAATTCTCTGGCTTAAGATCAGATAGGATTGTATTAAAAACATCAGGGTCGAACTTTTTCCAATCCGTTTTCTGTGAGTAGGTATCAGGTTTGTGAGTGGGTGTATTTACATAATTTGTGACAGTGAATTTAATTAAAAAGTGGTCAGACCAGATGATTGGCACAGCCATGGAACACTTTACGTGGATACAATTTGAGAAAATTGGGTCTAAAAGGTGACCGCCTTTATGAGTGGAGCCCTTATTAGATAGGCTGAGGTTCATGGAAGCAAGGTCTGCAATAAGGTTGCAGACCAAATTGTCATTCTGATCGTCAAGAGGAACGTTCAGATCACCGATGACTACGAAATTGCTAGATATAGATACAGCCGGGGCTATGATTTCAGAGAGTTGTGATTGCCAGGCGTTGCTAAGACCTGGCGGGCGATACACCAGTAGACCTGAAAGGGTGATTTTGGGTTGGAGAGCAAGCTTAAAAAACACTGCCTCACAGCCATTTAATGGAGCAGGATCCAGATGGCATTGATAGATATTTTTAAATATTATTGCAACACCGCCACCAATTTTCCTGGGGCGATCATGCCTTACAATCGCATATTGAGCAGGAAGAGCTTCTGCAATATCTGGTCCGGAGCTATCACGGAGCCATGTCTCTGTAATAAAAAGTGCGTCAGGAGATTCATCCGTGAGAAGATCAAAAATCTCACGTTTGTGTTTGGGTAGGGAACGGCAATTCAAGCTGAGGAAAGTGTAGCTTGAAGGAGAAAGGGTTGCTGCTCGGGAGGCTAGACTACAGCATCGTTGTGGAGTATCCAGATGGAAGGAGCAGTGGGGGCAGCATTGTGGGAATTGATCTAACAGATTGAAAGTAGCTGTCGGATGGTCCGAATTAGGATTGAGAGCGAAAATTTGATCAGCGTCATAGCATAGTCGAGGAGGTGCCGTTTGACCAGGGGGTATGGTCCCTGGGCCCGGAAGGGCGTGGACGGGCGCAGACGGGCTTGCGTTAGGCGTGCCTTCGGCGCGCTGACGGCGCGCCCGCTGCGCCCGTCCACTGCGCGTACGGGGAAAGCACATTATTAATAGGAGGGGAAGTAAGGGAGGGCGTGGCCTGTTTGAGGGGGGCGTGGCCAGTGGCCTCTGGACAATGGCGGCGGCGAGGATGTTGTGGTACCGCTGCAGCTCTTACAATCAGCTGTGCGGGACTGCTAGAGCCTTGGAAGTTTTTACAATGCAAGTGCCCAGAAGGGGGAACAAGTGAGTAAAATACAGTCAAAACACACAATTTAAAAAAATCACAGGTTTCGCTATCTCCCGGCTTCCGCCTCAGGAGTTTAGTTTGCCTCAGCTCGGCCTCCCGCAAAGGAAACGTTTTATATACTGTGATCAAAGGCCCGGTCCCGAAATTGACTCAGTGCTACTTTGTATCGCGTTTGGCCTGGCTCTGGGTTTAGTGCTGGCAAATCAAACCATACCTTTGCTGTCGGAATATACGTGCGGACACGGCCGAGTGATCCACAGCCGGAGTGCGGACGCCGCAGTTGAAACACCGCAGTTGGCTACAGCCTCGGGACGTATCCAGGTACTTTCCCTGCTCAGAGCGGCGATAATCCCCGTTTGTCTGCAATTCCCTGCTGTGGTCACCCGAGCCTCGAGGGGAATCTTCCTGCCAATGGCGACCAGCGGAGGACAAAACATGAAGGCAAAGGCAATTAGCAACCGCTCTACCTCCCAGAGTACAGGGGGGCCGACACCCAATCAGGACACAATACCAAAAGCATTAAAAGGTAAAAAAGACAACATTAATGGTAAAAAGGTGAAGGGCAAAGCGGGGGGTGCGCCCTAAGGGAGAGTGGAGGGTCTCAACCCACAATTGCCAAATTATTTTCCGGTGTGAGCCCTATGGTCCCAACCTCCTTAACCGAGGAAGAACCTGCCAAGATTCAGGGAAGTAGGGGCAGTGACCCTCTGCAGGAAAGATTGGAGCCAATTGATCCCCAAACACTGTGGCAGGCTATAAATCCAGAATCAGCATGCCTTGGAGCCATGGCGACAGGAAGATCACTCGATGACATAAAGGATACTCCTGAACATCCAGATCATGTCGCCCTCTCCCCCGCAGCCTGGCTCGAAACACCCCAGGTAGGGGGTCAAAATATTAAGCATGATCAAACCCGGGCAGGGCCAACTCAGCTTGTAAATGACAACTTAAGGCTGCAACAAGGTACTGATTCAGACATACTCCTCGAGGGTGCTCAGTCCCCTTACCTAGTGGGCGATAACTTTTTTTCAGTGTTGGACGGTACAGATTCTGCAGGCGAAGATAATTCCTCTACCTCTGGGGATAGAGATCATTCTGAATCAAACTGCAGCAATTCCGGCAAAGAATCCGGCACAGTACAACGCAGGAAGGGTGTGCATACTAGACGAACTGGAAAGCGCTCTGGTAAACAATGCCAATTAAAGTGGGACTATTCTGACACACAGATAGCTCTCCCCCTCGATGAGGAATCTGAAAGATACTTGGGCGCATCCAATCCGCATGATATTACAAATTCTCATGAAGAGCCCTCACTATCATCACTACTGTTGTCGATTAAACAGTTTCAACAAGAAGTTCGATCAGACATCAGACAAGCCAAGAGCACTGAACAAAAGCTACAAGGCGGACTTAGAAGATCGAATAAAACTTGTGCGGATATAGACGAAAGTGTTACAATGATCGAAGGACACACAGAAAACCTGGAATCTAAAGTTGCTACGCTGAACAATCTATACTCTGCCCAAAGTGCATGTATGGCAGACGTCATGTGGAAGCTGGAAGAGCAGGAAAACAGGCAACACCGGAATAATCTCCGCCTACTTGGCATTCCTGAAGGGGTTGAGGAGACTAATCCCCGAAGCTTATTGTGAAACTTCTGAAGGGTGCCTTCTCAGAACACCATGACTGAAACTGGGACTATGAGATCCAACGGGCTCACCGTTTTCCCCTCACGCTGAAAATCTCACAAACAAATAGCGGAGCCAAGCCCAGGGCCTTCCTCGTGTTTTTTGGAAACTTTCCAATGTGACAGCTGGTATATGACCAAGCTCGCCCAAACTCTCGGAAATCTTGAGGGAGTGTCATTTTTTGCAAAACCATATTTTTGCCATACAACAGTAGAACGGAGATGGCGCCTCCGGCAATTGATATTACCTTTCCAACAACTGGGGGACCAAGCTTTCTTGATGAATCCAGCCAAACTTAAGGTCATCCTGAATGGAATTTCGAGAATGTTTTTATCTGAAGTTAAAGCTCAAGAGTACCTTAACGAAATAAAGGCCAAGAAAGGTTCTAAAGGACTTAACCCGACTATAATTAGAACTTTCATGTTTACTGCTATTTTCTAAAAACTTCTTTCTAAACACATGTTACTAAAGGGACTTCCTATTTTCTTTTTTCTCTTCATAATAACAGCATAGTCTAGCAAACATTTTAAGGTTTGAATTCTTGGTGAGGTATGGTGGCGAGAAGTTAATGCTGGCCATCAATCAGGTTATACCTGTTTGCTCACTTATTGGAGGGGGGAGGGCAAGTGGGTGGGGAGGTGGAATGGGGAAGATAAATGGAAGGGCACTTAGTTTAACCACATGGCTGCTGCGGGGATTTTTGCGCTGTGCTGGATATGCTCATATTCCATTATTCATGACGAGCTCAGCTCGTCATCAGCACACGACACCCGTGGGTGATGACGAGCTGAGCTCGTCATCAGCATCGAAAGGGTTAAGGTTGGTTGGGTTTCTCTTCTTGGTTGAATTAGGTGTTTTACAATGGTATTCAACACTCTCTACAATAGAAAAATCTAGGGTATTGGGATTTTTGGTTGACAATATTAATCTGGTTTCTAGGGACAACATGTATTATGGTCCTTCACTTGTTTCTTTCTGTTGTAACTGTTATTTGAAGGTTAACTTTATAACATACTATTATGACTAACACAACACAGTTTAGAATTGTTTCATTAAATATCTGTGGCTTGAACGATGTCCATGAACGGCGTAAAGTTTCCCAGCGTCTGACACTTATGGAGGTGGACATGGTTTGCCTACAGGAAATTCATATTGAAGGCTCACAATTACATCTTTTGAATACCTTGGGTTTTAGTCTAGTCGGGGTGACCACACAAGGCGTCCGGATACAAGGGGTAGGCATTCTAGCGCAGCATAACAGTTCAAAGAGGTCTACAGGTACTAAAACGTATTCCCAAGGTAGGTTGGTCTTAGCAGAGTGCCGGCTTAATGCAAAATCCTCATTCACCCTTTGTTCAATCTATGGGAGCACTGCTGATGATCCTGGTGCTATTAACTACATCTCAGAAGAGTTGGCCCATTGGCCTCTCCCAGTTATTGTCTGTGGAGACCTAAATATTAACTTAGCCAGTAATTGGGGGACAGACAGCCACAGCAAATACACAGGTAGGAAACCTAAAGTTCATCAAGCTTTGAAAAACTTAATGCACACACATGGGTTGAGTGATGTTTGGTCTAGTCTCAATCCGCTCCAGCTGGGATATACCTATTATTCAGCCCCACGTCACTCTCTTGCCAGGCTGGATTATTTTCTAGTTTCAACCTCCCTCCTTCATGATTGTAAGATAGATGTCCTCCCACGGTTTTTGTCAGATCATAATCCTTTGATCCTAAACCTAAGGGGTAGCGCGTTCTGTAAGCCATTTTCAACATGGAGCTTCGAGAAGCACTATTGCTCGATACTAAATATCTAAGCCACATGAAAGGTTGGATAGAGGGCTTTTTGGAAACTAATATTGGATCAGCTTCAACCATGGTTGTTTTGGATGCTTTGAAAACAGGCATTCGAGGGGAGACAGTTCTCCTTAAGAAAGAATAAACTTGAGAGGGAGCGGATTTTAGTACTCCAGAAAAAGCTGGTTCTAGCAGAAGGGAAACTAATTGATGCAGTTCAGAAGGGGATAGAAATCGAACCTGCCCAGTTAGAACTAGCAGCTTATAGGGGAGAAATTGATTCACTACTGGCAGGAAAGGCTGCTGCTAAATGGGTGTCTGCTAAGGAGAAAATATACGAGTATAGCGAACAAGTTGGCCACTAACTAGCAGTAAGGACAAGGCAATACCTTACTGCAAATGAAATACATTCAATACAGACCCCTTTAGGGAATGTTACTAGCGAGCCCAGTGTGATAAGGGCCACCTTTCGCGATTTCTATTCCCACCTATATACTGAAGAGCCTAGCTACCCCCAGTCTATTAGATATGATGGAATAGATAAATATCTAGATTCTGTGTTGCTGTTGCACATGGACACAGAGGATTGTAGGCAATTAGAAATCCCCCCTCCTGGGAAGAAATAGCAAGAGCCATAGCAAACCTACCAAACGGCAAGGCGGCAGGTACCGACACCATCCCAGTAGATTTTTATAAAGCTTTCTCTACTCAGATTAGCAGAATATTCACAGTTTTGCTAGAACAGATTTTTAATGAGGCTGCCCCTCCAGCCTCTTGGGCAACAGCTAAGATAATCATCTTCCTTAAAAAGGATAAACCCCCCTTAGAAATGGGTTCATACCGTCCAATCACCCTAATAAATGGTGATTTTAAAATCTATTTATTCCAGAGAGGAGCACTACCGATCATATTCGTAGAACCATCACCCTGTTTGAGGCAACACAAGCGACAGGAGACCCGATGACGCTTATACTACTCGATGCTGAAAAAGTATTTGATCGGGTCTCCTGGCGATTTTTGTGGTGTGTCATGGAAAATATGAATTTTGGGTCAAATGTTGTTCAAGCCATAAAAGGCTTATACCTCAATCTTACCGCTAGGGTTCTAATAAATGGACAACTGACTGAACAATTTGAGATTACGCGCAGGACACATCAGGGCTGTCCTTGTTCCCCACTTCTCTTTGCTATATACATAGACCCCTTTATTAGAAAGCTCATTGATAATTTAGACATCCTGGCTATAAACAGACATGGTCTTTACACAAAAATCATGGCCTACGCTGACGATTTAGCATGTGTCACGCCTGACCCCGAAAGGGCCATTACAGCTATAGAGCACGAAGCGCAGGATTTTGGAAAGATTTCAGGGTTCTTGCTAAAAAAAGGGAAACACCCAGATTGTTACAAATAGACAGATTAGCAGGACGGATCACAGAGTGTTAAAAAAGGCCAAATACCTAGGGGTAAATATTTTCGCTGATATCGACTTAATTGTTAATGAGAACTTGGAAACGTTGACTGTTGATACTAAAAAGGCACTGAATAGGCTTAACAACTTGCACTTAACCATCGTGGGTCGCTGCAATCTAATAAAAATTATGTTTTTCCCCAAAATTCTCTATTATTTTAGAGCAATCCCTCTTGGGTTTTCGAACCAAGCCATACAAAAGTGTGACCGTTTATTTTCCTAATTCATTTGGACCTATTCTCAGCCCAGAAGATCATTTAAATTTCTCTTTCTTCCTCTCAACAGAGGGGGATGAGCGGGGGATGAGCTCTACCAAATTTACGATTATATTACTGGGCTGCAGCTCTGCAAGGTAGCGCAATATTGCTCCAGGATCAATTTTCTTTGTCCCACACGACTCACCCTTTGAACTACTGCTGGGCTCCTAAGTTAAAGGCTGTCTGTGGCATCAATTAGAGTTCGGGTACTTTAAGAGGGTAAGATTTAAGACGCTTATGGGAGCATGTAAGGTATTCACGTCCATGCGTAAGTTGTTAGGGGTGGGTAGATTTAACCATTAAACACTTTAAGGGATAGGTGGTGAGGTATTATCAGCGCATAGCCTATGCAGCAATAAATCTACAGATTATTATCTCAAAGGGGCATCAAGGGAACCACAGACAGCTACCACCCACCGCTGTCAAGAGACAATGAATTACAAAGTAATTCTTGTCACAGTAACAAGTTTTGTAGAGTTCCCTGAGCACAAAAATATATACACGTATCTGTAAGGTTTACAGATAATATCCATTCAAACAATGATAGTCCATATCTATGTATCCAAGTTTTGAAAAAGTCCTTATTTTATTTTCTCGATCCAGATGATCACGAAGACTTGTAGATATAGCAGTACAGTCTTGATATAATTTACAACAGCCAAACGCCAACACGTGTTTCGTCAAGGGGCATCACCCAATGACTTCCTCAGGGCATGAGCTGTTATCACTTGTAGTTGTAAGTCAAAACGGATGATATCAAGGACCTTTATAAAACAATCCACCTTCAAATGAGTACGCAAGTATATTCCTCACTAGTGTCTTCAACACGCCGGACTAACGATGAGGATTGGGTACGGGAACCCGAGATACACTTGACGGTTCCAGAATCATAGGCTAATATTGCCTGTCGCTTCCAAATGAGAGGATTATACTATTATATTATCCCCTAGGATACTTTTATCCACCCAAAAGTTTCAATAGGCCCTCATTACCGCAATGTCTCTCTATACAAACTTCAACCTAGAGGTAACAAATAGATTTGGGCCCCTTCAATCCTTAGATGAAAATGATTGACTACTTCATAGTAGCTGTCACCATAGTTCTGGTGTTGATAGATCGACCTCCCAGTCTAGTAGGGAGAGCGCTTTAATATACCAAGTCGGGAATTCTAATACGGTATATAAACCGACAACAAACATCAGGGGGAAATGGGTAAGCATATGCCCTGACAAAAATGGTACAGAAAGTACAGAAGCTGAGCCAAGGAAGAGGGTCATGTGCCAGGTACGGAATGCCAGAATAATGATATTGCCAGGGAAGGTGTAGTTAAGGACATCAGATCGCTCTATTGGAATGTAGCTGGTCTGCAAACCAAGGTGAATGATCCGATTTGGTTGGATTTCGGCCACAGATTTGATATTTTAGGTTTTCAGGAGACATGGTTGATGGACAAAGTAAATATTGATGGGTATAAGACCTACCATGTGCCATCAATAAGATCTATCCATGGGAGAAATAAAGAAGGTATATGTGTCTAAAGGGCCAGATGTAGGTATCCAAATATCGGTCGGAAACAGCCAAAAATACCAATTTTCGTCCGTTACCGACTGGTATTTGGATACTGAGATGTAGGGCATGTCAAAATACAGATTCTGTAATTTTACCAAATCGGTAATTTTACCGAATCGTTACAATTACCGATTCGGTAAAATTGCCGATTCGGTAAAATTACCGAATCTGTATTTTGACATGTAGGCGGCACATTAAACAGTGCTACAGGGCTTTAAGAATTTGTTATTTACCACCAACTATTAGTTGGTGGTAAATAACGAATTCCTATGTAAATGCAAATATGTGCATTTACACCTGTGCCATGTGGCACACAAGCACTAATCAGGGGTGCAACAGGGTGTCAAAGTGACGCCTTGCCACCCTTGAATTTTTCAGTATTTACCGAATCGGTAATTACCGATTCAGTAATTGACATTCAATCCTATGGGCCTCCAGGCCCATAGGAATCAATGGCAACTACCGAATCGGTAAATACCGATTCTGTAATTACCAAATCTTACCGATTCGGTAAAAAATACCGAATTTTTACCTACATCTAATTTACCGAATCTAAAATACCGAATCGGTAAAATTCTGTATTTTAGAATCGGTAAAAAAGATTTACCTACATCTAGCCCTAAATCTCTAATTTGTTGGGACTTTTGAGAATAGAAATGAGCATATTAACCACTTTTTACCAAATTGTTATTGTTTATTTGAATTGTAATTTAGCTGTATATGTCGTCAATTTTTATAATAATATTGAGAGGGGTCAACTGGGGGAGGTTTTAAAAACACTTAGCGAGGAATTAAACAAGATAAGAGCACAAAAAGACTCTGACATGATCATAATCTGGGCCGGTGATTTTAATTTAAACATATGCACACTGGCAGAAACAGAGCAGTGTGGAGTAGTAAATGAAGAGAATGAACCCATGTCTCATTTCACACATACTGATAGGGGAGACAAGTTCAATGATCTAATGGCCACGCATGACCTGGGTTTTGCAAGCATGCTGTGTTCCCCTCCTGTGGATTTTGATTGCACATTTATTGGCAGAGGCTGTAAATCCACAATTGATTTTATAGTAATTCCAACCCGCTGTGCTACTTGGTTTGGAAATTTTGAAATTCACACCAATGTCTTTGAAGGGACCAGTTGCCCCATAGTATTGAGCTAACCATCCCCAAGCGGGGGACTTATTTCAATAGGTTGGCTTGGACACAGAGCCATGTCATATTATGCCAAAATGGGTATTCCCTTCATTGGGGTTCGAAAAACCCAGAGGAGTTGAACAAAAAGATCATTACTAAGTCATATGACCACATAGTAGAATGCCTAAATGAAAACACCACTTCTGAAGACACTTTGAGGGCTTTTGCTCAAATCACTACTGTGGTTCAAGATTCGCTTCCAACAAAGATAAAGGGTGGCTCCATTAAGGAAAATGGTTGGTTTGATTCAAACTGTATTAGGTCTTACACTAAACTGAAAACTGCATTGCATAGAACTGTAACAGACCGAAGGGAAATTATAGAATGTAGGAGGGCATACAACCTTGCCAGAAAGGTACGAATGAAAGAACTAAAAGACCAACCTTGGGATGCACTATACGAAGCAGCTCTACGCAGGGACTGTACCTCGTTTTGGCAGGCCATAAACGCCCCGTTTTTTCCTGTGGAGATGGAGCAAAGATTGAGGTGGCAATTGATGAGAAGTCATGGATTGATTTTTTTGCTAACGTTTATAGTTCTCGGGGGTTGGGAGAACATATTTGAGGCTCTGAACCCCCATGCAGGGAAGGCTATGATGGCTTCACCCCAATTGATTTATATATAACACATGACGAGATAAGTGAAGCCATTAATGCCATCAGGGGTACTCCATTTTTATGGTCCCCGCTGTTGACTAGGGTCCTTGATGCTTGCTGTGCAAAGCGTTTCATCAGGACATGGTCGGTATCCGTGATCATTCCGATCTTTAAAAAGGGTGATCGAAATGATATTGCCTGCTACCGACCAAAATCTCCCCTAGATGCTTGGGTGAAGGTGGCAGGCAGGGTTGTCCTAAACAGACAACAAATATGGGCCGAAGATAACAATATACTGAGTCCCGTACAATGCGGTTTTAAAAGAGGGCTCGGGACCAATGAACAGGTTTTAAATTTAAGTTTAGTAATGGGGAAGTACGTAGAAGCTAAGGCTGAGAAACTATATGTAGCTTTCATAGACCTCACGGCCACATTTCATTGCGTCATTCATACCAGACTGTGGCAAATTTTGACGGATTTAAAGGTCGATCTAGTACTGGTACAATTTTTAAGACAACTATACTCGGGGGCTAGTGCCAAGGTAAGGTTTGGGCTAAAGGGAGAATGCACTGCACCGTTCCGCGTGGAGAGGGGGGTGAGACAAGGTTGCATCCTGGCCCCGTTCCTATTCTCCTTATATACTAACGCCCTAAAGGAAGAACTGGTGGCCGGGGCGAGAGACCCCCCTCGAATTAACAAGAAGCCAATAGTTTCCCTTCTTTACGCGGACGACGCAGTGCTTATGGCCAGAACACAAATCAGCCTCCAGTGAGCCCTCGCCACGTACTTCAGCTTTAAGGACAGCCGAGGATTAAAATTAAATGTAAAATAAACTTGTTGGATGTCTTGCAGACAGGGGAAATGTACAGGTAGTAGACTAGGGGTTGGTAAAGATACGATTGATTCAACCAATACGTTCAACTATCTGGGTGTCGCATTTGAGCTTAACTGCTCATGGAGAGCGGCAATTAAGAGTCGTTGCCTCCACTTCAGGAGATCAGTTATGGCAGTAATTAATTTTGCAAATAAGCTAGGCAAAAGGCCCCTGGAGATCCTCCTGAGCATGTATCAAGCAAAGTGCATTAGCATTGCAATGTTTGGGTCTGGAATTTGGGGCTTTCAGGTCGTCTCCCCAATACAAGTAATAGAAAACATATTTTTAAGATTTATTTTAGCCGTCCCACATCTCCTCAACTCCGGGGAAAGGGAGACCCCAAGCACTTCCCCAATCGTGTTATGGATACTACGCCAATATGCACTGACAACTTCACACTCCCAGATGATATGCATAAAAGTACCAACTAGGCCACAATTCCGCTTACAAAGCCCCAAGTACGAAAGACCCATATGCACCAGCCTAGGGCCCGTTAAATAATTGCGGTGTAAAATTTTTAGCTGAACCAGTCGGAGGTGAGCTGAGATCGCAACCTCTCGGGGAGAGGACACCGCTACCTGCCAGTCTTCATCACCTAATTCGATTCCGTCTTGTAGCCATTTGTCCCTAAGCCCCCCTAGAGAGTCAGTCCTCTGATTAATTAATTTTTTATATATAAGAGAGATTGTCTTGTCGGGCAGATGTCCATCCAATATTCTATCTTCCAAAGGGGAGGGCTCCGAGGGTTCAGCACCACCGGGCAATAGTGAGAGAAGAGAATGTCGAACCTGTCCTTATCGAAAGTATTCAGAGGGTGCGAGTTTATATTCCTCCTGCATTTTCTCAAATGATTTAATCTCCCCTTTCCCCCAAATATCTTTAACCAAGGAGATACCAATGAGTTCCACCTATCAAAGCCTTTTGTCTTCCATAGCTTACCAAGTTTCTCAGAGTCCCAAAGCGGGGTGGCCATAGTCAACCTATTATTCCAGCCCAATGCGCTTGTAGCCCAATAACACACATATTCTGGAGTATTATTAATGCTCTGTTCCTTAAACCATTATCAGCTCTAACACTGGATTGACATGTAGATGAGGAGTCGTAGGTCTCATATTTTTCTAGCATATTTAATCCTAATTTGGAGGGGAGAAACCACAGTTTTTAGCTAGGTGTGATCCTAGCAAACCCTCTCTGATCTTTGATCATCACGAGATAAAAGTAGCCCTTATGCAGTGCTCTGGAAACAAAGCGCCCGGACCAGACTGTACCCTATAGATTTCTTTCTTGATCAGCCGGACTTATGGGGTCCAGTGCTGACAAACGTCTTTAATGGTATAGTTAAGGTGTGTCCTTCAGACTCATGGAAAAAAAATATTTTAGTTAAAATTTATAAGAAAGGGGACAAAGCTGAGGCCAAATATTACAGGCCAATCTCGCTGCTAGATAGCACAGCTAAATTAATGGGAAGGGTTTTACTAAACAGACGAGAGGAGTGGGCAGCCAGCAATAACGTTTTAAAATGGCTTTAAAAAGGTATGGGCACTCAGGACTAGTGCCTTAATCTAAGCCTATTAATCCCCAAGTACTCTCAAGTAAAATCTGAAAGATTGTACTTGGCATTTATGTACTTGTCAGCAGCGTTTGACTGCATGACGCATCAACGTCTATGGAGGATAATGGAAGAAATGTGCATAGATGAGGCTATTATATCTTTAATTAGACAGCTCTACTCATCAACCATGGCCTGCGTCAGATACGGGAGAGAGGGGGAGTGCACCAGGTTGTTTCCGATTAACAAGGGTGTCCGGCAGGGTTGTGTGCTTGACCCATTTCTTTTTTCCATTTACACCAATGGGGTGGAAGCTCCCCTGCTGGACTCAATACCAGACGTCCCCAAAATTAATAATCTTTGCACTACAATTCTCCTGTATGCTGTTGACACGGTCCTAATTGCCTGCACAGGCCTCGCCCTTCAAAAGTTTCTAGATACTTATGTATCATATATGTTAAAACTGGGGCTAAAAAACAATAAGGCCAAGTCCTTTATTTTAATTACTGGCCGTAAAAATAGGAAGGTCCCAAGATTCCATATATCAGGACAGAAAATAGCCCATATTGATAATTTTTCCTACCATGGTGTAACGTTTGATAGGCAATTATCATGGTCAAATATGCTTGCTACTAGAGGCTTATCACTTGAGAGAAGCATTATTGCTCTGCACTCATCTATTAAAAAATTGGGAGCACAACCCATTGACATGGCAAAAAAAGTTTATACAACAAAATCTGTTTCGGTAACAACCTACAGGGCAGGCATTTGGGCATACATGAACCCCTCCGCCATACAAGTTATAGAGGACACATTTTGGAAAAAATTAGTGGGCCTCCACGTAAGTTGCTCCAGTCTCATTGCTCATGTAGAATTGGATGTCCCTTATGTGACTGACACAATTGCTTTGGCTGCGATAATGTTGTGGCATTCCATATGGAGAAGGGAATCTATCCATATCACATCAAAGTTCATTGAATACTGCCTATTCCTGGAAAATGCCCACAAGATCCCATGGATTTCCTATATTAGATCTACTTTTTCATCTTTAGGATTAGAACGACTATTCTCTATCCCTAGCGACTGTGTGAATTTTAAAAAAAAAGGAGATAAAATCCTGTTTCCTCAATTTAAGGGCTGAAGCAAGTCTGAAAGCAAACTGTACAAAAGTGTCGGTCAAAGCATATTTAGCAAGCCCAATGGTTCAGGAAGGGCCAACATCTTATATTTTTACTGTGACAAATTCACGTCACACATTTTTTCTAATTAGATTTCGTTAGAATTTTATTCCATGCACGTTGGCCCATCCAGCTGGAATTTACTCCATGAATGAAATGCCATTCTGTCCTTGGGATGGTGTTTCTGCACAATCAATCTACATGTTTTCTTTTTTTGCAAATTTTATGCAGAACCACGTAAAAGATTTATTTTGCAATTGATGCATAAGTATGATTTTAAACAATGTCGTGTCGCAATGTATTTTCTACAATCTTTGCCTAATCCTATGGTTTGTTTTTCTGTGGCGTCCTTTTTATTCCAATCACGAAGAATTAGGAAATTGCACTATACACGAGAATGAATTCTAAACTGTTCCCATCAGTTGGCTTTTACTAACTGTTCCCTAATGGTGTTTGTTACGATGTTTATATCTTTTTTATCTTTTAACGCATATTTGTTTTATGAATAGATGTTTTTTACTGTACTTTTATGATCTTATATTGTAAACGTCGAATAAATTATATTGACTGATTGACTGACTTAGTACCATAATTTAACTTCTATTCACTGCCTGCTTCCATAATGACAGCGGCCGGGATGTCTTAACCTGTTCCATTTTTTAATTAGGTTAGGGAACCAAATATCCTGTGGAAAGAATGGGTATAAATCTTGGAATCCTACCTGATAGCTATTGGGGGTGAGACGTTCAGCTCAATGAGAAAGCAATACATTCTTCTCTATAATTTTGGTATTAATGGCAGGAAAATGTATAATTCTATTTCTTAGCCAGAGTTAGATGAGGATGATGACGAAGTGAAGACTGATGAATATAAAATCACATACCTCAATTTAGAAAAACTATTTGGTGTCAAAATTAATATTGTTCTGGAGCGTCATAAATGTGTCTGCCACCTGCAGGGTAAACAAGAAAGCTTAACAAACTATGTTGCTGCATTCAGAGGGTTGAGCAGTTTATGTAATATTGGAGAATTGAATGACTCTCCCTTTAGAGATAAAATTGTACACTGTACCAACAATGTTAGGATTCAAGAGAAGTTGTTACAGAGACAATCTGATTTGCAAGAAGCTTTATAAATCACTAAATCCATTGAACATACTGATATATGCTTGAAAGAGATCAGATCCACTCCTACTACAGAACAAGTGTCTGAGATTGTTGATTAAAGTTCTGAAGATGAAGTGTTTATGATAAAAAATACTAGTGTTTCCAGACCTAGTTATGACAGAGAGAACAACAGGTTAAGATGCTTCCGTTATAGAGTACCAATCATCTGGCCAATTCTCCAAACTGCCAGGCCAAAACAGCTACTCGCAGGAAGTGTAATAAGAAGGGTCACTTTCAAGAGTGTGCAGGGATATATCTAAAAATGACAAATGCATTGATAATAAAGTCCATGAAGAGAATGACAAAGCTGTAAGAACTAGTTAGCAGTAGTATATAACACAAAGTCTTATGGCCAACAAAAATGAATTTCAGCCAAAAATTAAAGGTATGTAGGCAAAATCGTTTTGTGATAATGCCAACCTAAGGCGGACAAGTCAAGCACCCAGCATTGTCACTTCATGGAAAATCTAAAAAACAAATTAATAATGGAGTAACAAGGAACATATGGAAGCGAAAACACTTATATTGAAAATAAAGGAGCAACAGCAGAGCACTGGGAGAGAGGAAGAGGACATGGAGTGATAAACAATGACATTTAAAAAAAAATAAGTTCCATGCCATTAGCAGTGAAAGGCTACATAAGAGAGACAAAAAGCAAGGGTGAAATAGCTATACTGTTGATAAGGAGCAAATGCACAATAGGGAGGAAAGCCACCAAAGCAGGGAAGTGGGATTTACGGGAAAGCCATCTTATCACGAGCAATGATTGACTTCATGTAGTACTGTATTTAATGCTGTCTGTAGTGAGACTGTAAAAATGGAAGCCCAATGCACATTCTCACACACAATAGTCTTTACCCTCCCCCAAAGCCTGCAAGCACTAGGGTGCATATTTATGAGAGTCTTAAGTCACGTTTGCACCATGCAGAGATGTACATGCATGACACACAGCTCAGAGTCATATTTATGAAGCCATGCAAAGCCACATAGCGTGGCTTTAAGTGGGCTCATAGACCTTGAGTAAGGCAATACCGCGCAAATCACTGCATCGCCTTACTCTGCGCAAGAAAGGCATTCCATGGGCATTGCGGTGAGTGTTCCCACGCAACTATCATGGGTTTTATGCATTACAAGGTTTTCAAGGACTTGAGAACCGGGGAATGCGTCAATATCTAACGCCTACCCAAGGAAGGCGTTACGAGGAGCAATATCTTTGTTTCGCCTTGTGTTTTCCTCATTCTATGTGTGCAGCAGCAGCACACTTAAAAGGAGCAAAACACCTCCATGGATTGTTTTCATGCAGGAAGGTGCCCCTTCTTGCACTAAAACAATCCTGCCTCCTTTGGGACTAGGCTGCCGAAACGGCGCCAGTACAAGTGGAAAGAACAGGAATGCACCGTATTACATAAATATGGTGTATTCATGCCCTTTCACTTTGATGTAGGGCACTGTGCTGCCCTATACCAAAACCCCATAAACGAGGCCCTAAAGCCCTTATTTATGAGGCTTGCAACACTTTTGCGCCATCAGTGCATCGTTTTTTGTGTCACCACAGCGACGTAAAAAATGTGCCATGTTGCGCCCTATTTACCAAGGTATAATGTATGCAAGTGGGCAATACCCCGAAAAAAGCCTCATAGAAGTGTAGTATTGAAACCTATAAGATTTCAGTGCACCACATGGGGCTTGCCTAATGTGAAAGGACACATTGGGGATTTGTGTCTGTTTTCAGACACACCCCAGCAATGCGTCACATTTGTGCCTACAGATACGTCAGAAATACTGACATTTCTGTCACTCCTTGCGACATGGAGCGCTGAACATTAAATACGGTGCATCCATCCTGTCGCAAGGAGGGCGCATGGTAAACTGTCACATCGGTGTTTACACACAGCGGCGCAACAGCTTTTATAAATGAGGCCCTAAGTGTGCAGCTTACTTCAGGTCATCGCGGATGATGTATCAAGTCCTGGGATTTTGTGTGACTATATAGTGCATCCTGTGAGTTGTTAACTAGATTTTCTCTGTATTTAACAAATTACATTAACAATCCTCGTAGATTTGATCTGTAGGTGAAAGGTCCCGTACTGGAAACAGTACCTGTGATGCAATGGAGTGGGATGGCTTGTTGGGCTGCTCCAAAACTAAAGGGGGTGAAAGCGTGTAGCCCCGGGAGCAGCAGTGAACCGCATCCTCCTGAAAAAGTTTGAGGCCTTACATTTATTTATTTATTATTTCCAATTAAGCACTGATTCCTCATAGCTCTACGGAGAGAGAGACCTCCAACTCCATCACGATCTGCTGATAAAAAGCCTTTGTCAGCATGTTTGTGATTTTACCACAAACATCCTAAAATGTCTGGTCACATAACTGACCACATAAGAATTAGAATGCAATGATGGACTGGAGCTTAAATATGTGTCACTGTACGGCCGTCTCTGCAATAAATGGAGCTTTCCGACTTGTAAAAGAATGACCTATCGTCTCCGCAAAAAAACAGTGTGTTAGCTTTTAATTCCCCACTTACTTTTGTGCTTTCTTTGATTTCAGAGATAGCCTGTGCGGGAAACTCCAGTGTACAGGAAACATTGTGAAACCATTAAACGCCTTCGTGACTGAATATGACAATGGCATTTATAAATGCACAGTGATCGACTTTGACCTGGGGACAGATGTGCCTGATCCAGGCTTGGTCCACAGGGGCACTGCCTGCGGAGCTGGGAAGGTAAGACGACTTTATATTGTTTCATTTATTAAGGGTCTGATTTAGAGTTTGGCAGATGGAGGTTAAGCCATCAATATGGCAGGAACTTTACTCTCACCATACCGAGGGTCCTCTGCTCACCAGGAGCCAGATTTATCAAGGTTTTTCAAAACCTAAGTGAGATTTATCAAGTCACGCAAGGCCACCTGCGTGGCCCCACATGGCTTGATAAATCTGTAGTAACGCAAGGCAACGCGATTCTCTAGCTTGCATTACTCTACCCCAGGGTGGTGTTCCATGGGTGGAGTGTGGATGTTCCCTCATATCCGCCCATGGAATTTGGCACATTTCCAGATTAACCATTAGTGGAGGAATATGTCAAAATGCTACACCTCCCCAGGTAAGGCGTAAATAGGAGAAACATCTTTATGTTCGAGGCATGTGAGCTGTAGATCACATGCTTTGCATAAGTCTGCCATCTTGTGTTGGGTCCGGATGTTTGCACTTTCTTTTTTCTTCGAAGAAGTCTTTTCCAGTCACAAGGTAGGTGACTCTTCCTTTCGGTGATAGTGCGCATGGGCATCGACTCCATTGTTAGATTGTTTTTTTCCGCCATCGGGTTCGGACGTGAATTGGTTTGACACAGTTTCTCGGGTTCCCCTCAGTGCGCAATCCACTGCACTTGAAGGTATTGTTTCTTGATCGTGTTTCCAATTCTCCGCGTATCGTATCGATCAGAAAACCTTTGATCGGAAAGCTCGTGGTCAGCATTGGGCCTACCCGCGTCGGGTCAGCTCGCAGTCGATGGAACAAACTTTATTTAAATTCTATCCCGGGTGTCGCACTAAGTATCCACCCACCGACTTACATGAAGTATGCAACTTGTGTCTGTCCCGTGAATACAACAGGACTGCAATGCATGCCGATTTTTTTTAATCAAAGAAGACGCTCCGTGATCGTCGGGCTCAACGTCACAAAATGTACCAGCAAAGAGGCCCCGCCTCAGATATATCTTTGGAGAAGATTCCGAACACTGTCTTCGACGCGCAAAGAGCCGAAAGAAGAGGAACACATTTCCCTGTCCGAAGCCAACTCCGACATGGAAGAACACATTCCGCAGGGTCAACGTATTGTGAGTTCTGATCCTCCCCTGCCCCAAACTATGCCCAAGAAAAAGGTTTTGGTCCCTCCTCTGCCTTCGGGCCAAGGTTGGCACCGAGAACATGTTTTCAACGCCCCACTTTAGGCTCGGCACCGAAACATCAACCAAAACCTCCCGGCTCAGGACCCAGACGGCCCCATTCCGGCACCGAACCAAAACCTTCAGCACTAAAATCCAAACTCGTCATCGTGTCCATCCCTTCGATACCAAAACCTAAATCTTCGGATCCGAAAACCTGGTCGCTGAAACCTTCCGCACTAAAGATATTGGCACTGAAAGAAAACACAGCTCCTGCCCCATCCAAGGAGCCTTGTTTCGACGTCCCGCTTATCAACACGGACCCCAAACAGAAGAAACTTGTTATCAACCCAAAAAGGTCATATGGGTGTCAAATTACCAGCCAAATGGAAACCAGAGATGGAGGAAGCTTACCACATTGCCCTTGAGAAAATGAATGTGAGTACTAATCCTTCTCCTCCTCCTATTAACCCCCTTTACCCATGTGACCCTCATTTAATCATTACTCCTACAAATTCACAACAGCCACAGTCACCTGACCACCAGGATGACTGGGATGGGGATGCACCGGATGACAATAGTCCAGATGCATGGAATGATTACAATACTGATCCTAACACTGACAATGACCCAGATCTATATCTTACAAAACCCTCTACACCTAATGACCATGTAGGGTACATGGAATTCATTAACAGGGCTGGTCAATATTACGGGGTTCAGCTTCACAATGAGCCTCTTGAGGATTTTCTTTCCGAGACATTAAGTTCTTCTCAAAGAGCAACTCCTACACTAGCCATGCTTAAGGGCATGCTTAAGGAAGCAGACAATATTTTTAAGGACCCGGTGTGTGCAAGATAACTAACATCACAGGTAGATATAAAATACAAACCTGCACCTGCGTACCCTATCTATATTAAAGGCTAAGTTCCCTTAGACTACCTAGTAGTTTCTAACACTCGGAAAAGAGCAAACTCCTAAACAACAGGAGGTGTCCCTCTTCCTGACAAGGAGTCCAAACATATACATGCCTCTGGTAAAAGAGTAGCTGCGCGGGCAGCCAATCACTGGCGTGTTGCCAACACCCAGGCTCTCTTAGCAAGATACGACAGGGCTCACTATGACGAATTGGAACAAGTTCTCCAATTCTTGCCAGATAAACATAAATCAAAGGCACATGATTTAATTCAGGAAGGGAAACTAATTTCCAACACTTCCATTAGGTGTGCTTTAGACGCAGCTGACATAGCAGCTCGCGCTGTCAACACCAGTGTTATATTAAGACGACATGCCTGGCTAAGAATTTCAGGATTTAAACCTGAAGTCTAGGCTTGTATTTTAAACATACCCTTCGATAAAGAACACCTCTTTGGTCCTTTGGTGGATACTTCTTTAAAGAAAAAAGAAAAAAGGATACAGAGTTCTCAAAATCTATCAGGGCTTTACAGTTTCCATCTGGTGGGGTTCTTTTTTCCGCTCCTTTTACAGAGGGGGCTCAAAAAATGTATCCACAGACCTCCTCTTCCTATAAAGGCAACAATCAGTCACCCTCTTCCAGAGGTTATTTTAGAGGAGGATTTCGAGGCAGTAATGGGAAGGGAAGGGGCAAAGGTAACACACCCCATACTTCCCTGCAGCAAACAAACAGTGACTTGCCTCCTCTTCCCCCAATCATTACACACCCGTCGGGGCACATCTCTCTCAATTTCTTCCCGTCTGGAATACAATAACTTCAGACAGATGGTTCCTAGAAATTATCCAATTTGGTTATTGCTTGGAGCTTACCGATATTCCCCCAAACATTTATCCTAGACCACAGAAAATGTCACCAGAGCTTTTGGAGCTTCTCGAACACGAGGTTCACTCTCTACTGCAAAAGGGAGCTATAGAGCCCGTCCCATTCCAATATCAAGGGGTCGGCTTATACTCCCTAAACTTACTTATACCCCAAAAGGACGGTTCTCTCAGGCCTATATTAGACCTCAGAGAACTCAATCTCTATATTGAATCGGGCCATTTTCACATGGTAACACTCCAACAGGTGCTCCCCCTCCTTCAGCAAGGCGACTTGCTGTCTACTTTAGACTTAAAGGGCTCATACTTCCATATTCTAATACATCCCGGTCATCTCAAATTCCTCAGGTTTGTGGTAGAGGGACAACATTACCAGTCCAAGGTACTCCCATTCGGAGTCACCACTGCTCCCAGACTATTCACCAAATGCCTGACAGTATTCGCCGCACATCTGCAAGGACAACACATTAACGTCTTTCCATATTTAGACCACTGGCTCCTCAAATCTAGTACTCTCACAAAGTGTCTACAGCACACTCAGAGAACAGTATACTTACTGAACGTTCTAGGATTCACAGTAAATCTGTTAGAAGTCCCATCTCCAGCCCTAAAATACACAATGGTACTTGGGAGCCACTCTAGATACACAAAAAGCTCTAGCCTGTCACAATCCAGCCAGAATCCACAATATTCAGGTTCGAATTCCCAAGTGTCAGCCCGACCGGGGTGGGCAGGCTGCAGACCAAGATGGATGTGTAGTGCTGAAGTTTCACCAGCGAACCTGACATCCTTGCTCTATTCTGGCACTATCTTATGTCATCCTACCCACCAGCTGCAGATTTGTGTGCAGTGATGCGCCATCCCATGAAGGAGATGTCCTGAGCGGCTGAAATGCTGCGGAGCTCTTGATCGGGTGAGGCTGTGTTGGAGACTGTGGTCCTGGAGACCTGAGTTATGCAGGATTTGGGGCCAGGCCGTCATGCACACTTTGGATGGATCCTGCTGAGCCTACCTCGCACCTGTGCATGAGTGGTGGAGGGCTGGTGAGCACGGCCCAGAGCTAGGCCCCTTAAGCTCGACCTTCCATCCTCTCCCCACAGGTAGGCCGGCCCGTGTTGCTCCCAGAGGCCCCTGCGGTCAGAGGGGCCATGGGTGAGCCTGGGGGCCAGACAACCAGCTGGTTGGGCCGGTCGAGTGGGTGTTGGGGGAGTGTTTGTCTGGCTGATCGGGTGGAATGATGCGAGGCCCCGAGACAGGCTGAGAGCTGCGGAGTTGTGTCCATGCAACCTGGGCCTGAGCTGTGCATGGTGCGTCTGCTCGCTGGATCCGATCTCCCCTCGCTGCCTGGGTTGTGATGTTCCTTCTTACTACAGATTACATGAGGTACATTTAAAATAGCACCGCACCTCACTGGAACCGATCGGAGCCTCATCTCAGTGAATGGGGCCAAGAGGGAGCTAAGTTTCTGTTTACACTGGGCTGTGTCAACTTGGGGCCCTAGAGTGCGTTAAACCGCCTTGTTTTGATCAGGCACTTTCGCTGTTATCCCTGGTCATTTTTTGGGGGGAACGAGGCACTTATATCCTGAACCCAAATTTGCAGCGCAGTTCTGTGGCCTCCTGGCCCGCTGCCTACCAACATCTCGTCCGCAGACAGTGTCATTGTATGTTAGTACCCTAAGAAAATATTGTTGCAGTTTGGTGGACCGAGTGACGCGTCTTAGGATTCAGAAAAGGGGGTGTTGATGAACAGAGTGTCTGAATTAAGCAGACCACTCTTACCCAGTCCAAAGATCAGGGCTTGATCCATCACCGTTATTTATCTCACTGCACCATCCCAGCTCAGAACCTGGCTATATGCAAATCAGTCTGTCCCTGGCCCAGTGCATCATGGGAACAGGGCAGACTAAACTACCAAGCCAATTCTTCACCAGAAAGGAGACAAGCTACCGGGGACCGGTTTCTGGCATTTCAGCCGTCTTCGGCCCGGCTTGCTTGAATCCTGATGGTGCAGTGAGAAAGGGACTCATGTCTGAGTATACCCTGCCACACCTATAGTGGCCAAAAACGATTCAGGAAAGGGGGTGGTGATGAACAGAGTGTCTGAATTAAGCAGACCACTCTTACCCAGTCCAAAGATCAGGGCTTGATCCATCACCGTTATTTATCTCACTGCACCATCCCAGCTCAGAACCTGGCTATATGCAAATCAGTCTGTCTCTGGCCCAGTGCATCATGGGAACAGGGCAGACTAAACTACCAAGCCAATTCTTTACCAGAAAGGAGACAAGCTACCAAGTTCTGAGCTGGGATGGTGCAGTGAGCTGAAAAACGGTGATGGATCAAGCCCTGATCTTTGGACTGGGTAAGAGTGGTCTGATTAATTCAGACACTCTGTTCATCATCACCCCTTTTTCTGAATCATTTTTGTCCACCATAAGCGTGGAAGGGTATACTCAGATGTGAGTCCCTTGCTCATTGCACCATCAGGATTCCAGCAAGCCAGGCTGAAGACGGCTGAAATGCCAGAAACCGGTCCCCGGAAGTTTGTTTCCTTCCCAGTATAAGAATTGGCTTGGTAGTTTGGTCTGCCCTGTTCCCATGATGCACTGGGCCAGGGTCAGACTAATTTGCATATAGCCAAGTTCTGAGCTGGGATGGTGCAGTGAGCTAAAAAACGGTGATGGATCAAGCCCTGATCTTTGGACTGGGTAAGAGTGGTCTGATTAATTCAGACACTCTGTTCATCACCACCCCCTTTTCTGACGTGTCTAAGGAGCCTGGAACTGCCATGGCTGAAGGGGGGGAGGCAGAGGTGGCCAGTCCAGTGAAAGCACCTTCTGGATCGGACGCTTCGATGCAGGAACTGAGAGCAGGTTTTAAGGCCTTAGATGGGCATTTTGATACCTTAGAAAAGCGTCTGGATACAATGGGGGCAAAGTTGGATGCATATGAGAAATGCCTGGACAATGCGGAGGGAAGGGTGTCCGATCTGGAGGATGGAGCCGCTCAATCCACAAAACGCCTGGACCGAATGGAGAAAATCCTCAAAAATGTTGCCATGAAAAATGAAGATTTAGAAGCGAGAAGCAGAGGCAACAACGTACACATTCGTGGTGTTCCAAAATCCACAAATATAAGCCACATGGATCTATTTGTTGAAACCCAGCTTACAGATCTTGTGAAGCGAGTGCACCACTCCCTTGGTCCTCGTCCCAACCCGCGTTGCCCACCGAGACCCATAAAGCCTGCCTTCTACATTTCCGGGGCAGGGATACTGTGCTACGAATGGTAAGAGAAAATGGCACTATATCCTGGCCAGGCTCGACGATAGCAATGTTCCCTGACTTCACTGCTATGGTCCAGGAGGCGAGGAGGAAATATACTGGTGTGAAGGCCACGCTCTGCAATTTGGGACTCAGGTATGGCATAATTTACCCAGCTCGTCTTCTAGATGATGTCGAGGGGAGGTCCTGAATATTTCATACCTCCACAGCAGTTCAGGAGTTTTGCAGAGACTATAAAGGGAGCTTAGGTGCCAATAGGAAAGCCCTTTCAAGAGTTTCTCCCCCTCATAGCAGTTCGGTAGCTAGTGTGGAACTATTTTCCTCCAAATGAACGAAACTGCTGGCCCCAGAGTGCGAAGACTAATTAGTCTAAGACTTTTTGTTTTAGGGCAAACAATGTATTTTCAACTCTCTTACAAAGTTGGGTAGTTGGTGAGGCGTTGCCTCACCCCAAGTGTATCACTTCGGATTTGCTATAATAGTCGGAATGTATATTGTCTTACTCCTTCTTTATTACCTATAGTGTTTCCGTGTTACATTCTATTTCTTAGTTAATAGGGTTACTCCCTGTGATTGGATGTGGAGGGATGGGTGGGGGGTGGAGGGTGGGTTTGCTTATTTTCACAGGAACCATTCCTTTTTTTCCAGTTTACTCTGGTAGCATGTTTTGTTCTCTGTGCGACGCACAAACATAGTCATTTTTAAACTATTTGCATGTCTTTGTGGTGTAAATTGTCTACCTTTTCAGACCTGGCACTGATCACTTGAATCGTAAGGGGCTTAAACAATGCAAGGAAGGGGAAACAGGTGTTGCACTATTTACAGATTTACAAAAGGGGGTGGTGATGAACAGAGTGTCTGAATTGAGCAGACCACTCTTACCCAGTCCAAAGATCAGGGCTTGATCCATCACCGTTATTTATCTCACTGCCCCATCCCAGCTCAGAACCTGGCTATGTGCAAATCAGTCTGTCCCTGGCCCAGTGCATCATGGGAACAGGGCAGACTAAACTACCAAGCCAATTCTTTACCAGAAAGGAGACAAGCTACCGGGGACCGGTTTCTGGCATTTCAGCCTCTTCGGCCCGGCTTGCTTGAATCCTGATGGAGCAGTGAGAAAGGGACTCATGTCTGAGTATACCCTGCCACACCTATAGTGGCCAAAATCGATTTACAAAAGGGGGTGGTGATGAACAGAGTGTCTGAATTGAGCAGACCACTCTTACCCAGTCCAAAGATCAGGGCTTGATCCATCACCGTTATTTATCTCACTGCCCCATCCCAGCTCAGAACCTGGCTATGTGCAAATCAGTCTGTCCCTGGCCCAGTGCATCATGGGAACAGGGCAGACTAAACTACCAAGCCAATTCTTTACCAGAAAGGAGACAAGCTACCGGGGACCGGTTTCTGGCATTTCAGCCTCTTCGGCCCGGCTTGCTTGAATCCTGATGGAGCAGTGAGAAAGGGACTCATGTCTGAGTATACCCTGCCACACCTATAGTGGCCAAAATCGATTTACAAAAGGGGGTGGTGATGAACAGAGTGTCTGAATTGAGCAGACCACTCTTACCCAGTCCAAAGATCAGGGCTTGATCCATCACCGTTATTTATCTCACTGCCCCATCCCAGCTCAGAACCTGGCTATGTGCAAATCAGTCTGTCCCTGGCCCAGTGCATCATGGGAACAGGGCAGACTAAACTACCAAGCCAATTCTTTACCAGAAAGGAGACAAGCTACCGGGGACCGGTTTCTGGCATTTCAGCCTCTTCGGCCCGGCTTGCTTGAATCCTGATGGAGCAGTGAGAAAGGGACTCATGTCTGAGTATACCCTGCCACACCTATAGTGGCCAAAATCGATTTACAAAAGGGGGTGGTGATGAACAGAGTGTCTGAATTGAGCAGACCACTCTTACCCAGTCCAAAGATCAGGGCTTGATCCATCACCGTTATTTATCTCACTGCCCCATCCCAGCTCAGAACCTGGCTATGTGCAAATCAGTCTGTCCCTGGCCCAGTGCATCATGGGAACAGGGCAGACTAAACTACCAAGCCAATTCTTTACCAGAAAGGAGACAAGCTACCGGGGACCGGTTTCTGGCATTTCAGCCTCTTCGGCCCGGCTTGCTTGAATCCTGATGGAGCAGTGAGAAAGGGACTCATGTCTGAGTATACCCTGCCACACCTATAGTGGCCAAAATCGATTTACAAAAGGGGGTGGTGATGAACAGAGTGTCTGAATTGAGCAGACCACTCTTACCCAGTCCAAAGATCAGGGCTTGATCCATCACCGTTATTTATCTCACTGCCCCATCCCAGCTCAGAACCTGGCTATGTGCAAATCAGTCTGTCCCTGGCCCAGTGCATCATGGGAACAGGGCAGACTAAACTACCAAGCCAATTCTTTACCAGAAAGGAGACAAGCTACCGGGGACCGGTTTCTGGCATTTCAGCCTCTTCGGCCCGGCTTGCTTGAATCCTGATGGAGCAGTGAGAAAGGGACTCATGTCTGAGTATACCCTGCCACACCTATAGTGGCCAAAATCGATTTACAAAAGGGGGTGGTGATGAACAGAGTGTCTGAATTGAGCAGACCACTCTTACCCAGTCCAAAGATCAGGGCTTGATCCATCACCGTTATTTATCTCACTGCCCCATCCCAGCTCAGAACCTGGCTATGTGCAAATCAGTCTGTCCCTGGCCCAGTGCATCATGGGAACAGGGCAGACTAAACTACCAAGCCAATTCTTTACCAGAAAGGAGACAAGCTACCGGGGACCGGTTTCTGGCATTTCAGCCTCTTCGGCCCGGCTTGCTTGAATCCTGATGGAGCAGTGAGAAAGGGACTCATGTCTGAGTATACCCTGCCACACCTATAGTGGCCAAAATCGATTTACAAAAGGGGGTGGTGATGAACAGAGTGTCTGAATTGAGCAGACCACTCTTACCCAGTCCAAAGATCAGGGCTTGATCCATCACCGTTATTTATCTCACTGCCCCATCCCAGCTCAGAACCTGGCTATGTGCAAATCAGTCTGTCCCTGGCCCAGTGCATCATGGGAACAGGGCAGACTAAACTACCAAGCCAATTCTTTACCAGAAAGGAGACAAGCTACCGGGGACCGGTTTCTGGCATTTCAGCCTCTTCGGCCCGGCTTGCTTGAATCCTGATGGAGCAGTGAGAAAGGGACTCATGTCTGAGTATACCCTGCCACACCTATAGTGGCCAAAATCGATTTACAAAAGGGGGTGGTGATGAACAGAGTGTCTGAATTGAGCAGACCACTCTTACCCAGTCCAAAGATCAGGGCTTGATCCATCACCGTTATTTATCTCACTGCCCCATCCCAGCTCAGAACCTGGCTATGTGCAAATCAGTCTGTCCCTGGCCCAGTGCATCATGGGAACAGGGCAGACTAAACTACCAAGCCAATTCTTTACCAGAAAGGAGACAAGCTACCGGGGACCGGTTTCTGGCATTTCAGCCTCTTCGGCCCGGCTTGCTTGAATCCTGATGGAGCAGTGAGAAAGGGACTCATGTCTGAGTATACCCTGCCACACCTATAGTGGCCAAAATCGATTTACAAAAGGGGGTGGTGATGAACAGAGTGTCTGAATTGAGCAGACCACTCTTACCCAGTCCAAAGATCAGGGCTTGATCCATCACCGTTATTTATCTCACTGCCCCATCCCAGCTCAGAACCTGGCTATGTGCAAATCAGTCTGTCCCTGGCCCAGTGCATCATGGGAACAGGGCAGACTAAACTACCAAGCCAATTCTTTACCAGAAAGGAGACAAGCTACCGGGGACCGGTTTCTGGCATTTCAGCCTCTTCGGCCCGGCTTGCTTGAATCCTGATGGAGCAGTGAGAAAGGGACTCATGTCTGAGTATACCCTGCCACACCTATAGTGGCCAAAATCGATTTACAAAAGGGGGTGGTGATGAACAGAGTGTCTGAATTGAGCAGACCACTCTTACCCAGTCCAAAGATCAGGGCTTGATCCATCACCGTTATTTATCTCACTGCCCCATCCCAGCTCAGAACCTGGCTATGTGCAAATCAGTCTGTCCCTGGCCCAGTGCATCATGGGAACAGGGCAGACTAAACTACCAAGCCAATTCTTTACCAGAAAGGAGACAAGCTACCGGGGACCGGTTTCTGGCATTTCAGCCTCTTCGGCCCGGCTTGCTTGAATCCTGATGGAGCAGTGAGAAAGGGACTCATGTCTGAGTATACCCTGCCACACCTATAGTGGCCAAAATCGATTTACAAAAGGGGGTGGTGATGAACAGAGTGTCTGAATTGAGCAGACCACTCTTACCCAGTCCAAAGATCAGGGCTTGATCCATCACCGTTATTTATCTCACTGCCCCATCCCAGCTCAGAACCTGGCTATGTGCAAATCAGTCTGTCCCTGGCCCAGTGCATCATGGGAACAGGGCAGACTAAACTACCAAGCCAATTCTTTACCAGAAAGGAGACAAGCTACCGGGGACCGGTTTCTGGCATTTCAGCCTCTTCGGCCCGGCTTGCTTGAATCCTGATGGAGCAGTGAGAAAGGGACTCATGTCTGAGTATACCCTGCCACACCTATAGTGGCCAAAATCGATTTACAAAAGGGGGTGGTGATGAACAGAGTGTCTGAATTGAGCAGACCACTCTTACCCAGTCCAAAGATCAGGGCTTGATCCATCACCGTTATTTATCTCACTGCCCCATCCCAGCTCAGAACCTGGCTATGTGCAAATCAGTCTGTCCCTGGCCCAGTGCATCATGGGAACAGGGCAGACTAAACTACCAAGCCAATTCTTTACCAGAAAGGAGACAAGCTACCGGGGACCGGTTTCTGGCATTTCAGCCTCTTCGGCCCGGCTTGCTTGAATCCTGATGGAGCAGTGAGAAAGGGACTCATGTCTGAGTATACCCTGCCACACCTATAGTGGCCAAAATCGATTTACAAAAGGGGGTGGTGATGAACAGAGTGTCTGAATTGAGCAGACCACTCTTACCCAGTCCAAAGATCAGGGCTTGATCCATCACCGTTATTTATCTCACTGCCCCATCCCAGCTCAGAACCTGGCTATGTGCAAATCAGTCTGTCCCTGGCCCAGTGCATCATGGGAACAGGGCAGACTAAACTACCAAGCCAATTCTTTACCAGAAAGGAGACAAGCTACCGGGGACCGGTTTCTGGCATTTCAGCCTCTTCGGCCCGGCTTGCTTGAATCCTGATGGAGCAGTGAGAAAGGGACTCATGTCTGAGTATACCCTGCCACACCTATAGTGGCCAAAATCGATTTACAAAAGGGGGTGGTGATGAACAGAGTGTCTGAATTGAGCAGACCACTCTTACCCAGTCCAAAGATCAGGGCTTGATCCAT
Organism: Lissotriton vulgaris; assembly: GCF_964263255.1. Lineage (NCBI taxonomy): Eukaryota > Metazoa > Chordata > Amphibia > Caudata > Salamandridae > Lissotriton > Lissotriton vulgaris. The sequence goes on from NW_028242307.1 coordinate 677,351, forward strand.
CACCGTTATTTATCTCACTGCCCCATCCCAGCTCAGAACCTGGCTATGTGCAAATCAGTCTGTCCCTGGCCCAGTGCATCATGGGAACAGGGCAGACTAAACTACCAAGCCAATTCTTTACCAGAAAGGAGACAAGCTACCGGGGACCGGTTTCTGGCATTTCAGCCTCTTCGGCCCGGCTTGCTTGAATCCTGATGGAGCAGTGAGAAAGGGACTCATGTCTGAGTATACCCTGCCACACCTATAGTGGCCAAAATCGATTTACAAAAGGGGGTGGTGATGAACAGAGTGTCTGAATTGAGCAGACCACTCTTACCCAGTCCAAAGATCAGGGCTTGATCCATCACCGTTATTTATCTCACTGCCCCATCCCAGCTCAGAACCTGGCTATGTGCAAATCAGTCTGTCCCTGGCCCAGTGCATCATGGGAACAGGGCAGACTAAACTACCAAGCCAATTCTTTACCAGAAAGGAGACAAGCTACCGGGGACCGGTTTCTGGCATTTCAGCCTCTTCGGCCCGGCTTGCTTGAATCCTGATGGAGCAGTGAGAAAGGGACTCATGTCTGAGTATACCCTGCCACACCTATAGTGGCCAAAATCGATTTACAAAAGGGGGTGGTGATGAACAGAGTGTCTGAATTGAGCAGACCACTCTTACCCAGTCCAAAGATCAGGGCTTGATCCATCACCGTTATTTATCTCACTGCCCCATCCCAGCTCAGAACCTGGCTATGTGCAAATCAGTCTGTCCCTGGCCCAGTGCATCATGGGAACAGGGCAGACTAAACTACCAAGCCAATTCTTTACCAGAAAGGAGACAAGCTACCGGGGACCGGTTTCTGGCATTTCAGCCTCTTCGGCCCGGCTTGCTTGAATCCTGATGGAGCAGTGAGAAAGGGACTCATGTCTGAGTATACCCTGCCACACCTATAGTGGCCAAAATCGATTTACAAAAGGGGGTGGTGATGAACAGAGTGTCTGAATTGAGCAGACCACTCTTACCCAGTCCAAAGATCAGGGCTTGATCCATCACCGTTATTTATCTCACTGCCCCATCCCAGCTCAGAACCTGGCTATGTGCAAATCAGTCTGTCCCTGGCCCAGTGCATCATGGGAACAGGGCAGACTAAACTACCAAGCCAATTCTTTACCAGAAAGGAGACAAGCTACCGGGGACCGGTTTCTGGCATTTCAGCCTCTTCGGCCCGGCTTGCTTGAATCCTGATGGAGCAGTGAGAAAGGGACTCATGTCTGAGTATACCCTGCCACACCTATAGTGGCCAAAATCGATTTACAAAAGGGGGTGGTGATGAACAGAGTGTCTGAATTGAGCAGACCACTCTTACCCAGTCCAAAGATCAGGGCTTGATCCATCACCGTTATTTATCTCACTGCCCCATCCCAGCTCAGAACCTGGCTATGTGCAAATCAGTCTGTCCCTGGCCCAGTGCATCATGGGAACAGGGCAGACTAAACTACCAAGCCAATTCTTTACCAGAAAGGAGACAAGCTACCGGGGACCGGTTTCTGGCATTTCAGCCTCTTCGGCCCGGCTTGCTTGAATCCTGATGGAGCAGTGAGAAAGGGACTCATGTCTGAGTATACCCTGCCACACCTATAGTGGCCAAAATCGATTTACAAAAGGGGGTGGTGATGAACAGAGTGTCTGAATTGAGCAGACCACTCTTACCCAGTCCAAAGATCAGGGCTTGATCCATCACCGTTATTTATCTCACTGCCCCATCCCAGCTCAGAACCTGGCTATGTGCAAATCAGTCTGTCCCTGGCCCAGTGCATCATGGGAACAGGGCAGACTAAACTACCAAGCCAATTCTTTACCAGAAAGGAGACAAGCTACCGGGGACCGGTTTCTGGCATTTCAGCCTCTTCGGCCCGGCTTGCTTGAATCCTGATGGAGCAGTGAGAAAGGGACTCATGTCTGAGTATACCCTGCCACACCTATAGTGGCCAAAATCGATTTACAAAAGGGGGTGGTGATGAACAGAGTGTCTGAATTGAGCAGACCACTCTTACCCAGTCCAAAGATCAGGGCTTGATCCATCACCGTTATTTATCTCACTGCCCCATCCCAGCTCAGAACCTGGCTATGTGCAAATCAGTCTGTCCCTGGCCCAGTGCATCATGGGAACAGGGCAGACTAAACTACCAAGCCAATTCTTTACCAGAAAGGAGACAAGCTACCGGGGACCGGTTTCTGGCATTTCAGCCTCTTCGGCCCGGCTTGCTTGAATCCTGATGGAGCAGTGAGAAAGGGACTCATGTCTGAGTATACCCTGCCACACCTATAGTGGCCAAAATCGATTTACAAAAGGGGGTGGTGATGAACAGAGTGTCTGAATTGAGCAGACCACTCTTACCCAGTCCAAAGATCAGGGCTTGATCCATCACCGTTATTTATCTCACTGCCCCATCCCAGCTCAGAACCTGGCTATGTGCAAATCAGTCTGTCCCTGGCCCAGTGCATCATGGGAACAGGGCAGACTAAACTACCAAGCCAATTCTTTACCAGAAAGGAGACAAGCTACCGGGGACCGGTTTCTGGCATTTCAGCCTCTTCGGCCCGGCTTGCTTGAATCCTGATGGAGCAGTGAGAAAGGGACTCATGTCTGAGTATACCCTGCCACACCTATAGTGGCCAAAATCGATTTACAAAAGGGGGTGGTGATGAACAGAGTGTCTGAATTGAGCAGACCACTCTTACCCAGTCCAAAGATCAGGGCTTGATCCATCACCGTTATTTATCTCACTGCCCCATCCCAGCTCAGAACCTGGCTATGTGCAAATCAGTCTGTCCCTGGCCCAGTGCATCATGGGAACAGGGCAGACTAAACTACCAAGCCAATTCTTTACCAGAAAGGAGACAAGCTACCGGGGACCGGTTTCTGGCATTTCAGCCTCTTCGGCCCGGCTTGCTTGAATCCTGATGGAGCAGTGAGAAAGGGACTCATGTCTGAGTATACCCTGCCACACCTATAGTGGCCAAAATCGATTTACAAAAGGGGGTGGTGATGAACAGAGTGTCTGAATTGAGCAGACCACTCTTACCCAGTCCAAAGATCAGGGTCCCCGGGAGCTTGTTTCCTTCCCAGTGTAAGAATTGGCTTTTGTAGTTTGGTTTGCCCTGTTCCCATCATGCACTGGGACAGGAACAGACTAATTTGCATACAGCCAGGTTCTGAAACTGGGATGGTGCAGTGAGCTAAAAAACGGTGTTGGATCTAGCCCTGATCTCTTGACTGGGTGAGAGCTTTCTGCTTAATTCAGAGACTCTGTCCCTCACCACCCCTTGTTGTAAATATTTTTGTCCACCCTAAGCGTGGAAGGGTATTCTCAGATGTGAGACCCTTGCTCATTGCACCATCAGGATTCAAGCAAACCGGGCCGAAGACGGCTGTAATGCCAGAAACCGGTCCCCGGGAGCTTGTTTCCTTCCCAGTGTAAGAATTGGCTTTTGTAGTTTGGTTTGCCCTGTTCCCATCATGCACTGGGACAGGAACAGACTAATTTGCATACAGCCAGGTTCTGAAACTGGGATGGTGCAGTGAGCTAAAAAACGGTGTTGGATCTAGCCCTGATCTCTTGACTGGGTGAGAGCTTTCTGCTTAATTCAGAGACTCTGTCCCTCACCACCCCTTGTTGTAAATATTTTTGTCCACCCTAAGCGTGGAAGGGTATTCTCAGATGTGAGACCCTTGCTCATTGCACCATCAGGATTCAAGCAAACCGGGCCGAAGACGGCTGTAATGCCAGAAACCGGTCCCCGGGAGCTTGTTTCCTTCCCAGTGTAAGAATTGGCTTTTGTAGTTTGGTTTGCCCTGTTCCCATCATGCACTGGGACAGGAACAGACTAATTTGCATACAGCCAGGTTCTGAAACTGGGATGGTGCAGTGAGCTAAAAAACGGTGTTGGATCTAGCCCTGATCTCTTGACTGGGTGAGAGCTTTCTGCTTAATTCAGAGACTCTGTCCCTCACCACCCCTTGTTGTAAATATTTTTGTCCACCCTAAGCGTGGAAGGGTATTCTCAGATGTGAGACCCTTGCTCATTGCACCATCAGGATTCAAGCAAACCGGGCCGAAGACGGCTGTAATGCCAGAAACCGGTCCCCGGGAGCTTGTTTCCTTCCCAGTGTAAGAATTGGCTTTTGTAGTTTGGTTTGCCCTGTTCCCATCATGCACTGGGACAGGAACAGACTAATTTGCATACAGCCAGGTTCTGAAACTGGGATGGTGCAGTGAGCTAAAAAACGGTGTTGGATCTAGCCCTGATCTCTTGACTGGGTGAGAGCTTTCTGCTTAATTCAGAGACTCTGTCCCTCACCACCCCTTGTTGTAAATATTTTTGTCCACCCTAAGCGTGGAAGGGTATTCTCAGATGTGAGACCCTTGCTCATTGCACCATCAGGATTCAAGCAAACCGGGCCGAAGACGGCTGTAATGCCAGAAACCGGTCCCCGGGAGCTTGTTTCCTTCCCAGTGTAAGAATTGGCTTTTGTAGTTTGGTTTGCCCTGTTCCCATCATGCACTGGGACAGGAACAGACTAATTTGCATACAGCCAGGTTCTGAAACTGGGATGGTGCAGTGAGCTAAAAAACGGTGTTGGATCTAGCCCTGATCTCTTGACTGGGTGAGAGCTTTCTGCTTAATTCAGAGACTCTGTCCCTCACCACCCCTTGTTGTAAATATATGCACTATTTACAGAGACACCAAGTTGATGTTGCATTCCTACACATGCCAAAGTCAGCTACTACCAGCTTTGCCTCGTCATGGGGCCCCCATCGCTATTTCGCGAATTATAGCACGTATGCCAGGGCTACGGCGGTACTGGTCCATAGACGCCTGCCCTTCCAATTTCCGAGCGTTCGTAATGATAGTGAGCGTCGGTACACAATGGTAGTGGGTCACTTGATGGGCCATCGCATGGCGTTTGTTTGTGCTTATGTGCCTAATGTTGACAGTCCAGAATTCTTTCACAACCTAAATGCACAGTTAGAAGTAGACTACATTTGCATGGGTGGGGACTTTAACCACCTACTAGATCCCATGAGTGACAGTACATCCAACTCCCCAGACACTAAGGGCTAGATGTAGGTAATTCGATTTTACCACTTCTAAAATACCGAATTTTACCGATTCGGTATTTAAGAAGTGGTAAAATAGAAGGGGGCACATGTAGGTATTTCAGAATCGGTAAATACCGAATCTGTAAGATTCGGTATTCACCGATTCGGTAAATACAGAATCGGTATCCCCCATTGATTCCTATGGGCCTTGAAGCCCATAGGAATCAATGGTGAATACCGAATCGGTATTTACCGATTCGGTAAATTCCGATTTTTGCAAGGGTGCAGGGGGTGTCACTTTGACACCCTCTGGCACCCCAATTCCGGACCTGTGTGCCATGTGGCACACAGACATGCCCTAAGGGCATGTCTGTGTGTCACATTGCACAGGTGTGCATGCACAGATGTGCATGCACACCTGGATACGGTATGTTACCACCCAATTGGATTGGGTGGTAAAATACTGAATCTGAAAGGCCTGCGGCACTCAAAGATGTGCTACCTACATGTGCTTTTACAGAATCGGTATTTTTACTGAGTCTGTATTTACCGATTCGGTAATTTTACCGAATCTTTAAATACAGATTCGGTAAAATACCGATTCTGTAAAGCATGCTCCTACATTAGAAAACCCTAATACCGGTCGGAAACGGACGTTTCTAACCGGTATTAGGGCTCCTACATCGGGCCCATAATCTCAAGTGTGCCGCACGTTGCTGGAACTGTGTGACACACTAGGTCTAATTGATGTGTGGCGACACTGCCGGCCGGGGGAATCAGCATATGCCCACTATGCCGCACAGTGGAGCAGTGTGGCTCACTGGTTAGCAGCGGCAGACCCAGAAGCAGAGGTAGGCCCGGGACCAGGGTTCAATTCCCAACGCGGCAGGGTGTTGGGCCAATGTCAGCGGGCTCGATAAAACTCGCCTTCTGTGTCACTCTAACCATGGGTCCCACTCAGCAACTCTGGGCAATAGCTTGCTTAATCTCCCCAAACGGCCCCATCAACGCCGGGGATGCCTGGCTTCATCTTGGGGGTGCCCAGTAGGGACCATCTCACAGGGAAAGCCAGGACGGTTTCCCCAGTGTTATACAGCGCCAGGAAACCTTTGGGTAGCAGTGCGCTTTACAATCTCAAATATATTTACATGATACCTGGACACGATTAGATTTTGGCTTGTAACCCCTAATTTGGCAGCTTGGTATCGGTCATCCCAATATTTACCTAGAACGTTTTCTGATCACTCCCCTGTTGTGTTAACGATTAGGATTCCCAGACCTGAGGGTTGTGACAGGCAGTGGAGGTTCCCTGGCCAGGCCCTGATGGATGAGGTGTTCCGTACAGAACTTTCAGATGCTATTGTGGAATATTTTTAATTAAATAAAGGGTTAATTCAATCCTGGGCCACTCTTTCAAAGCTTATTTACGGAGGTCTGTATCTCTAAGCATGCTGGAGTGTTGAGAGATTTGCGATGCACGTTGGCTCGCATTGAACAACACCTTGAGTTACTTGACAGGGAGCAGGCCGGGCAGTCCGATCCGGCAAAGCAAGGTGGCCGTTTGACACTCTTGACAGAATTTAGGGAAGCTGCTGAGTGCGAGTCACATTTAATGAGTGTGAAGCACAAGTAAATATGCTATTGCACGGTGCTAGGGAGAGAGACCTGGCTTCTGAGACCCCGGCGGGACAAACATAGATAAAATTCTTGCAAAAATGATTGCGTTGAGACTGGCCCTGCTACTGGATCAAATAATCTCCCCAACTCAATAGGGCTTTTTCCCCCACAGTTCAAGAGCTCTGAATCTGTGTACACTATTTGTGGTGATACACAGAATCTCGCCGGAAGTTCTGGCGGCTGCCGTTTTACTTGAAATCGATAAACCTTTGACTCCTTGGAGTGACCCTTTTTCTTGGTAGTAATGAGGAAGATGGGAAAGCCTAAGGGGTTCATTGACCTCACTGCACTACTTTATACTTCACCCACCATTGGGCTTTGGCTGAACGGCACCCTGTCTCCTCAGTTTACTCTTACCCACGGCACCAGACAGGACTGCCGCTTTCCACACTGCTTTTCCTCATTGCGCTGAACCCATTGTTCCGACAATTGCAGGAGCGGCACCTGCATAGGGGGTTTCAGTTCAATACGGGCCCTCTCCTAATCTCACTTTACGCTGATTACATTTTTCTTTATGTTCACCATCCTCAGGAGAATTTGGAGCCGCTAATCAGAGAGACCATCTGATTTGGTGGATTTTCCGGACTGGGCATAAACTGGGGTAAATCGAAAATTTTTCCCCTGACGCTGAGTGCCGTTTAGTGAGATTGAGAGTTCCCCCTGTCGTGGTGTGATGAGATGGCTAGATATTTGGGAATCCAGATCCATAGGGAAACTGAACAGATTATTTTACTTAACTATGGCCCAGCATTAGTTACGCTAGAGCAGCAGGTGGAGAGTTGGTTAAGGCTCCATCTCTCGCTGGCTTGTCGAGTATGTTGATCATAAAAATAGTGGTCCATCCTAAATTCTTATACCTGTTCCACAATATTCCCATTACCTCCTCGTAAGTCTTCCTCGCCACATGATTTACATAGTGAGCTTCAGCTCCACGACAGAACCCTCCAAAGCAAAAAAAAGCCTCCCACCCCCTCCCAACATGGCCGACCAGTCACACCTGACCTCTATAAGAGGCGGGCCGGCCCAACCAACAGCCTGTTTTTTTTGTTCTGCGCATTCTACTCCAGAGCGCCGTAAGGTAAGTGTTGGGACCTGCTCTAGCTGGTCCATGGTTCTTGGGTTGGAGGTCCTGCCCTAGCGGACCCTAGGACCTGGGACCTTGACCCCCTCCCCCTCCTCCTTCCCCCGGTCCTATAGACGGGTTAGGTGCTGCTCTAGCGTGCCTGGGCTCTTGGAGGGAGAGGGGGGGGCGGCAGGGGGGTTTGGGTTTTGCCCTTTTCCCTTTCCCGGCCGTTTGGTGTGGTGGCCCTCGCCCGTTTATCGGGCTCTGGGGTCCGACACTGCCCCTGGGGGGTTGGGAGACGCGGCGCCGGTCGCTTGTTGTGGCGTCCGCCGTGTTCGTGTCTCCCCGTTTGGCCGTACGGCTGTGGCTGTGTGCCGCGTCTGGCCTGCGCGTCCTGGGGTTTGTATATGCCTGCGGGATTCCGCGCTCCCCGCTCGGGGCTGGTAGGGTGTCTGAGACGTTCTCCCGGTGTCCGCCGGGCCGGGGGTTGGACGACTTCCCGCCTCGGCGGGTCGTGTACAATGGGCCCGCGGCCTGCACTTACCTGTCGCCGGCTTCCCGGGGGCTTCACCCTCCGAAACGAGGCGGGTGAGGCGGATTTCAGCGCTGGACGCTGCCGCCGGACTGGGTGTTCTTCTGGCCTACGGCCCGCGAGTCTCTGCCGCGCCCTGATTGGCCCAAGTCGCGTCCCGCCTTTTGGGGGCGGGGTTTCACACCAGGTGCAGCGTGTAGTGTTTAGGACTTACAGCTGTGGCCTCGGGCGGATATATTAGGCCCCCTACGCCGGGGGGACCTTGAGTTTCTCCGCTTTCTTTGATTGGTGGTGTTTGCTCTAGCGCGATGGAGCAGGAGGCTGTCACGGCGGGTCAGGTGTCTGAACCCATGTCTGCTGTGCCCTTTTCGGCTCAGTCCCTGCAACTGATGATCCAGTCGGCAGTCGCTGATGCCCTTGCGCTGCGTGATGCTCAGGGTCCTTCCTCGCCGAAACGTCAGCGCAGGGACCCCACTCCGGTCTCTGATGCGGAGGGGGAGGATGAGGATCTCCATGGACGCTACATCCAGGGTCAGGAGCTGCGTGAGGTCCTTGCACACATTAAAGATAACTTGGCCTTCCCGCCTCCAGCGACGGAGGAGGCGTCCGAGGATTTCTTTGTCCAGTATCAGCGTAAGGCTCCGGACTCCCTTCCGCTGCATGCATCCATCAAGAAGGTCATCGAGGGGGAGTGGCTGGACGTTGATAAACCGGCTTTTCCACGTTATCTGGCGAAGCGTTACGCTGTTGAGGAGTTTACGCGGGACTTCCCTCCAGCTGTGAAGGTGGACTCTCTGGTAGTGGGTCTGTCGTCCCAGGGTTCCATCATTTCGGAGGACGCCTCTCCCTCTGACCCGGTGGACAGACGCGTGGAGGCTGCCGCTAAGCGCTCTTATGCTGCAGCTAATTTCACCATCCGGGCCTCAACCTATTTATCTTGCGCGGTACAGTCTTTGTTGAAAGACTTCCAGTCCCTGGGTGAACTCCTGGATCAAGGGGCTGATGTTGTGCCCACGCTGGCCTTGATGGAACAGCAGACGTGCCTCCTATCGGACATTTCCTTTGACACTCTGGGTGCGGCAGCTGCCGCTGGGGGTGCGGTGATACAGGCCCGGCGTCAGATCTGGCTGCGGCATTGGAAGTCGGAGGCGGCCCAGAAGGCTCTGCTGATGAAGATTCCGTTTACAGGGGCTAAGCTGTTTGGCCCTCCTCTGGAGGCTATGATTAAAAAATCGGCTGAGGACCGCAAGTTGCTGGCTCCCATCAAATCATCGGGGTCCCGCTTCCCGGGTCGCGGCCGGATTTTCCCCTCGTCTTCCAGGGGTAGGGGCGGCGCGCCCTTTCGTGGAAGGGGTCGCGGCCGGGGCGCCCCTTACTTCAGCAAATCCCGGTCTCAGCCGGCGGCTGCCGCTTCCTCTGCCACCCCAAAATCCTGACTTTCAGCCATCTCCCTCCGGGGTGCTCCCTGTGGGGGGACGTCTCCGCCACTTCCTCCCGGCATGGGAGACTTCTGTCACGGATCTTTGGGCTCTTCGGATTGTGAGGGAAGGGTTATCCATCGCCTTCTCCTCCCCTCCTCCGGATTTTTTCCTCGCTACGCCCCTTCCTTCCTCCCTGGTCAAGAGACAGGCCTTGCTGGCCGGAGTTCAGGACTTGCTGGCCAAACGGGCCATCCGCCCAGTCCCTCCGTCACAAAGGGGTTTGGGCGTCTACTCCATCCTGTTTCTGGTGAGGAAGGTGTCTGGGGATTTCCGCCCTGTGTTGGATTTAAAGGGGTTGAATTCTTATATTCCACATACTAAATTCAAAATGATCTCTCTGCAGGAGATTCTGCCTCTTCTGGTGCAGGGCGAGGTGGTGGCTTCGCTGGATCTCCTCGACGCCTACCTCCATGTCCCGGTACATCCGGCTTCCCAGTCCTTCCTCAGGTTCTGCGTTGGTGGCTCCCACTTTCAGTTCCAGGTACTTCCGTTTGGCTTGTCTTCTGCCCCGAGGGTATTTACTAAGATCCTGGCCCCCCTGGTGGGTATTCTGCACCAGGAGGGGATCAGGGTTTTTCCGTACCTGGACGATTGGTTAATCTCTGCCTCTTCTTTTTCCAAGGGGATGCTACACGTCGGACGTGTCTGCAAGGTCCTGTCCACCCACGGCTTCCTGATCAACGAGCGGAAGTCTCATCTGTTGCCCGCTCAGGACTTGGCATTCATTGGGGGTCGTCTGGACATGGTGCTGGGGAAGGTGTTTTTGCCTCTAGGGCGACGGGACACTTTGTGGCGGGATCTGGGGTCCCTGCTGGCTCAGGGTTCTGCTCCGGTTCGCCTTTGGTTACGTGTTCAGGGCCTAATGTCGGCGACCATCGATGTGCTCCCCTGGGCTCGCCTCCACCTTTATCCATTGATCAACCATCTGCTGTCCTTCTGGGACCCCCGCTCAGAGGATTACGAGCTTCTGGTCCCGGTCTCCCCTCAGCTCCGGACGGAGTTGGGGTGGTGGTTAGTGGAGTCTCACCTCTCGGAGGGTCTTCCTTTCTTGGTATCCCCGTCCAGGGTGATCACGACCGATGCCAGTCTCCTCGGCTGGGGGGCGACCTTGGGCGCGGAGTCGATTCAGGGTCGTTGGGATCCCCTCCAGTCTCGCTGCTCCTCGAACTATCGGGAGTTGAAGGCTGTCCTCCTGGCCTGCCGTCATTTTGCTCCTTCGCTACGGGGTCACCTTGTCTTGGTACGGACAGACAACCAGGTGGTGAGGTGCTATGTCAACCATCAGGGGGGGTGCAGGGTTCGCTCCCTCTGGTTGCTGACTCAGGAGTTGTTATCATGGGCGGAGGCGTCGGTCCTGTCTCTTCGGGCTGTCTATCTCCCGGGGTCCGACAATGTGGAGGCGGATCGACTGAGTCGGCTCTTTCCTTCGTTGCCTTGTCTCTCCCTGTCCCCGAGGGTGTTTCAACGCCTGGTGTCTCGTTTCGGTCTACCTCTGGTGGATCTGTTCGCGGACGGGGACTCTGCCCTCCTGCCCAGATTCTGCTCTCTCCCCCCGGGTCCGGGGGTATGGCGGGTGGATGCCCTGTCGTTCGCTTGGCCTTCCGGTCTGCTGTACGCTTTCCCCCCGTTCCCCCTGATCCCCCGGGTCCTCTGCAAGATTCGCTTTGACAGGGCCAGGGTGCTCCTGGTGGTTCTCGGCTGGGTCCGCCGCCCCTGGTATCCTCTCCTTTGCGAGCTGGCGGTTCAGGCCTACTGGCCGATCCCGGATCTGCCTTTTCCGTTGAAGGGCCCCCCGCTCCCGGAGTCGGTGTTGCGCCGGCTCCATCTGCAGGCCTGGCTCTTGAGCGGGTGACGCTGCTTGCTTGGGGGTGTTCTTCTGGGGTTGTGGATTTGCTGCAGGGCTCCCGCAGATCCTCCACCTTATCTTCCTATGCCCGACACTGGGCTTCGTTCTCGCGTTGGTGCGGTCTGCTGGGTGCTGACCCCGCCACCATTGATCCCTTGCGGGTCTTGGATTTCCTGGCTGAGGGGTTTTCCTTGGGATTGGCCCCTTCTTCCCTGAGGGCCCAGTGGGCGGCCTTACGGGCCTTCCGCAGTCCGGATTTCGACGGGCTGGATCCCCTGGTGGCTCGTTTGCTCCGGAGTTGTTTTCTCCGTCGCCCTCGGTCGCTCTGCCTGTCCCCCCCGTGGGATCTGCCTCTCGTTCTACGGGCACTTCAGGGTCCTCCCTTTGAACCCCTGGCCTCGGTGGCTTTGCGGTTTCTCACCTTTAAGGTGGTTTTCCTGGTGGCCGTGGTGTCTGCTGGGCGAATGGGCGAGCTGGGGTCGTTCCTCCGCTCCCCTCCCTTCTTGCGGGTTTTGCCGGACAGGTTGCTTCTCCGTCATGACCCCCGGTTCCTACCCAAGGTTCCTTCCCTGGTGAACCGGGCTCGGGAGGTGTCTTTGCCTTCTTTCCCTCCCGACACGGATCCTTCCTTGGCTTTGCTGGATGTCCGGCGTGCAGTTTTGGTTTACCTTGAGCGCACGTCTTCCCTTTCCCGGTGTGATAGCCTGTTCGTGACTTTCGGTCCGGTCCATTCGGGCCACAAGCCCTCTCTTTCCACCTTGAGTCGCTGGCTTAAACAGGATATCATCCTTTCCTATGCTTCGCTGGGTTCTGTGGTTCCGGCGGGGGTCCAGGGTCGGTCCACGAGGAGTGTCTCTGTGTCCTGGGCCTCCTTCAAGGGTGTCTCCACGGAGGAGATTTGTCGGGCGGCGACGTGGTCGTCCCCCCACATGTTCATGGAACACTATCGCATTGTCTTGGGTGGTTCTGTCCGAGGGGACTTCGCTGGGGCCGTTCTAAGTGCGGGAGCTGTGGCTCCTTGAGGGTTTGTTTCTGTTATGTCTTGATTCAGGTTTGCTGGAATTCCTGTTTTCTTTGCATTATACTGATTAAACCTTGTGTTGGTTTATCTGCATCACCGTGTGGTGTTGTTCTTCTGGTGGTCAATGAAGCCTTGTTGGCTTGGGTATTTGCTCACTATGTAAATCATGTGGCGAGGAAGACTTACGAGGAGGTAATGCCCCGGTTACTTACCGGTAATCTTCATTACTCCGAGTATAGTCTTCCTCGCCACATGAGTTCCCTCCCCCCCTCCCTGTCTGGCTATCGGCTTCATTGTTTGCTTGGTAGTTCAGGCTGTTGGTTGGGCCGGCCCGCCTCTTATAGAGGTCAGGTGTGACTGGTCGGCCATGTTGGGAGGGGGTGGGAGGCTTTTTTTTGCTTTGGAGGGTTCTGTCGTGGAGCTGAAGCTCACTATGTAAATCATGTGGCGAGGAAGACTATACTCGGAGTAATGAAGATTACCGGTAAGTAACCGGGGCATTACGCTACCCAACAGTTTCTTCCATACTCTCTGTTCCCACCTCATCAGGCTTGTTTGGGGAGGTGGCAGGGCCAGAGTTAGTTGGGACACACGGACCTTACTGTATGAAAGAGGAGGATTTGGGGTTCACATTTTTCTGATTTATTATTTAGTCGCGCAGTGCAGCTTTGAGCATTCCTGGTAACACCCCAATGGACGGATTCCTCTTACTGGGCCTGAGGCTGATCTAGTACTCCCAGCCCCGTTAAGAATGGTATTACCACAGGGATTTCCCAGAGTCCCCCGGGATATCCAAACAGTATCCACCACTAGCTGGGCCTGGCAGAAACTAGCGCGCGTGTTAGGTGGGCACACCCTATATTCCTCTGCGATCCTGATTGTTAATAACCCATGGCTGCCCATTACTGAGGAAAAGCTGGTTCAATGCGCACTCACCTCATATTCTTTAGATAAGATCAGGGACCTATGCCCGGAGGGTCATGTCTTCTCTAGCACAGAGGAAGGGAGATTTAGCGAGGCAACTTTTATGGATCAGTTTGTTTTCAGTAGGATTCGGAGAGCGCTCAGGACACGGATTACTGAACTCCCTTTGGAGCCCTTGTCCTTCCCTTCACTAACACTATTGATTACGAGCAACGGTAGTTGCCACCTGATCTCCAAATTATGGAGATCATGTATGGCTTCAGTCCCTAGCAAGGACACCAAGATCCGGAAGGCATGGGAGCGTGACCTGGGGCACCTGATACAGGACTCTCACTGTTCTTTTTGTTGTACCCAGACCAAAGAGGTTTCCCTAAACAGTGAACACAATCTGATTCATTTTAAGTTCCTGTGGAGGGCATACATGCTACAGCCGAAATCAACTCTATTGACCCCAACCGGCTGCACAAGTGCCCCTTAAGTGTGGAGTGCAGTAATTGGTTTTGTTTACATGACCTAGAACTGTTTGGGGATTACTGGAGAGCTATTTACTCAATTTTATTGTGTATGATTCACCTTGATATAGCCCCTACACCCGAGGTTGCTTTGTTGGGATATGTACACGACTTCCCTAAACAGCTGCGCAAATTCATTGCTATTCCTCTTTTATTTGCAAAGAGGGTGATAGCGCTCTGATGGGGCAGCATTGTCACCCCTACAATGAAAGCTTGACTTAATAAACTCATATTTTGTAACACAAATTGTGATAAGTATGCAACAACTCAACCTCCTACATCTAGACCCGAGGATATCTGGAGACCCCTGAAGAGCTACTTGCTTGACATTGGCTCTACCCCTACTTCACAGCAGCCTGCAGGGATAGATCCCACTGGGATGGGGTAACCCTGCACTACTATGTTTCCTATAGACATATCTCATATTCTGGGAGTAATGGGTAGTGGGCCTGAATGGATGGGATCGTTGCTGGGTTGCTTAAATGTTGTTAGTACAGTTTATAATGTATACGCTGCCGCAACATCACAGTGAGTGGTGTCGGAGATCATAACTTCTTAGTAAATATTCTTCTTTTTTTGTATTGTCACAGTGAGTAACCATGTAATACTTGTAATGAATTCACTTGAAAATAATAATATTTTTTTTTAAATGTTTCAGCCCGACCACTCATTACCAGCTCAGGTATTCATGCAGCTACTGGGAATGATGGCATATTTCATCATGATAGTTCCCTATGCAAGACTTCAAATGCGTCCCCTTCAGGAATGTTTAGCACGTCAGTGGAATCAGTCTTAGGGTCAATTGGCAGATCTAGTTTTGATGGACGGCTGCACTCATCGCTCTCTGTAGTGGTCGAATCCACAGAACCTTTCCAGAGGGTTGCCTTTCATCGACCCTGTTCCACAAACAGTGCTAACATCAGACTCGTCGCTCAATGGTTGGGGAGCTCATCTTCAAACTCACACAATTCAGGGATTGTGGAGTCAAAAGCAACTCCACATCAATTGGCTAGAGCTGCTAGCAGTCTTTCTAGCCCTCAAAGCCTTCCAAACTCACCTTGTAGGCAAAACTGTCCTGATACGCACAGACAACATGACAGCCAAGTATTACATACAGAAGCAGGGGGGGGAAACACCCTCTCCAACTGTCACACCTTGCACAAGCTATTTGGAGGTGGGCCATTTATCACAAAATGGATCTCCTAGCGACACATCTCCCAGGACTGAACAATGAAATTGCAGATTTGCTCAGCAGACAAAAACAACAGATCCACGAGTGGGAACTTCACCCTCAAGTGCTCCTCTTGTTCTTCCAGATGTGGGGCTCCCAAACATAGATCTGTTCGCCACACACCTCAACGCGATATGCCCAAACGTCGCCTCCATGTATTATCCAAAGGCAATGCTCTATGTATGAACTTACCCATTCCACTAGTAGTTCGGAAACTCAGGCAAACATCCCTCACACTAATCCTGGTAGCTCCCACATGGGCCTGTCAACCCTGGTTCACTACTGTGTTGGAACTCTTGGTAGTTCCTCATCAAAAAGTACACCTCACATCCAGTCTCCTCACACAGAGCCATGGAAAGATAAGACATCCAGATCCCAAGCCTCTCAACCTTGCGATCTGGCACCTGAAATCATAGAGTTTGGTTGTCTTAATCTTCCAACAGACTGTATGAATATCATTAAAGAGGCCAGAAGACCTACTACAAAATGAAGTGGTATGTTATTTATTGTAATAACCATATCAAACCTCTTGATGCTTCAGTTCAAAATATCATTTGTTATTTACTGCATTTGCAGCGCTCAAATCAAGCATATACATCAACACTCTTATATCTCACAGCAATAGCTCCATACCTTCAAAATAGACAGCAGCTGTCTCTTTTCAGAGTGCCTGTTATCAAGACTTTTATGGAAGGACTTAAAAGAGTTATTCCACCAAGACTTCCACCTGCCCCAGCATGGAATCTTAATATTGTCCTTACCAGACTGATGGTTCCACCCTTTGAACCATTGCATAAATGTGAACTGCAATTTCTCACTTGGAAAGTACCTTTCCTCATTGCTATTACATTACTGAGGAGAGCGAGGGAGCTTCAGGCACTAACCATAGAAGAACCATTTTTACAAGTACATCAAAACAAAGTGGTTCTTCGCACTAACCCTAAATTTCTACTCAAAGTAGTATCTGCCTTCCACATCAATCAATCTATTGAGTTGCTAGTGTTCTTTCCTCAACCGGATTCAGTGGCAGAACGAGCTCTACACACCTTAGATGTCAAACGAGCATTCCCCCATTACATTGAAAGGACAAAACCTTTTTGTAAAACCAAACAACTCTTTGTTGCTTTTGTACCCCCACACAAAGGCAATGCCATATCTGAATCAGGTATTGTGCGGTGGATAGTCAAATGTATTCAGACATGCTATGCAAAACCAAAGAGAACTTTACCAATTCCCCCTAGAGCGCATTCCACTCAAAAACTAGTGGCTCCTATGTCCTTCTTAGTAAACAATCCCATAACTGACATCTGTAAAGCTGCAACATGGTCTACATCACACACATTTACAAAACACTATTGTGTAGTTGTGTTAGCAAAACAACAAGCTAATGTAGGCCAGGCAGTTCTACGTACACTTTTTTAAACGACTACAACAGCTACAGGTTAGCCACCGCTCTGGGAGATTACTGCTGTATAGTCTATGCAAAGCATGTGATCTACAGCTCACATGCCTCGAAAGGAAAATGCTCCTTACCCAGTATGCATCTGTTCTTGGCATGTAGAGCTGTAGATTCACATGCGCCCACCCACCTCCACCTCTGTTCCAATACTATCTTACTTAGATACATACGCATGGTCATCTGTATTCTACTCTTACTAACTCCACTCTTACCCTCTGTGGGAAAACAGTCTAACAATGGAGTCGATGACCATGCGCACTGTCACCGAAAGGAGGAGTTACCTACCTCATGACTGGAAAAGACTTCTCCGAAGAAAAACAAAGTGCAAACATCCGGACCCAACTCTAGATGGCAGACTTATGCAAAGTATGTGAATCTACAACTCTGCATACCAGGAATATATGCACACTGGGTAAGTAGCATTTTCCTTCTCCTCGTGGCTCGCTGCGTTGCATGAAAGGTTGATAAATATTCCCCTATATTTAGACATGTCCGCTGGCTAGGTGGACATTTCTTAACTTAGACAGGAACTGCCATCATGGAAGTTCCTGTCAATCTATGGAAAGACGTTGCCTCACGGCAGACCATTCTTGTCCACATTCCCATTCAGTATATGTCAAATTAGTTCCTATTTTCTCAGCCCTGTTGACAGATTTAGGAGCTGATTCACTTTCAGTAAAAAACTGCAGAGGCAATATTAGTAATCTTTTCGATTTTATTTTTTATGACAGCTGATTCCGCTTAAGACAAGGATTCTATACTTTGGATGCGGCAAGATCCAGATAACTGTCTTAAATCCTCAGATGTTATCTCCTATGTTTTATTAGTTGTCAGAATACACACACTTGTAACCTCTATGCTTCCCTTTCCAGTCTGCACCTCCAATCAGTCTAGCTACAATGGAATGACCCGCTTAGCTCTAGGCTTCCTGAATATTTCCAGGCAATCAAATTTCATTGTAAGCTAAATATAAGTCTGGGTCTCAGGGTAGGAGCCACCTCGGACATATCACTTATATACTTTTATTACCTGGTGTCTCTGTGAATAAGGAAAGAGCTCCATGCTTGCCTCTGAAACCACTACAGTGAAAGACACAAAGACAGGAAAGTCTTTCCTCTTCTGAACATACTCAGACTCTGAGAGCTCTATTTGCACTTTTAGTTCCCAGCTCCTTTATGGTAAAAACAGCCTTGTGTGGAAGTCTTCTAAGGAAAGTCTATTGCAACGGATCTATTCTACTTTGCCTCCCCTGGAGTTGAAGGTTGCATCTTGCCACATATTCCTCGAAATGAGGCTGATGACTTACGTACTTGGATTGTATTTCAGCATATATCAATATTCTGGATTCCGACTGTCTTCCTTCCATTCATTGGTTGAGGCGCTAGTCTTTAAGGCTCTCCATTAACAAGTAAAGACAGATTATCTAGCTCTGTGTTGTGAGGCAGAACAGTTTTGCTCCAGGGTAATAGAAGTAAGATCTTGCTGTAACCTGTCCTTCTAGTGGGATAACACAACATAGCAGTGACTCAATTAATAAGCAGTCTCTTAGGCCACATTAGTAGTCTTTCAACTTTGACATAGGAGTATCTCTCTGTAGACCTCTTTACCATTCAGAAAAATTCTCCTGAATGCACTTCTTGTTTGGTGAGATAATAGACCCCGATAAGTGATTGCCTCCTTCTCCCAATGCTGACAAGATTTCTTGAATCAATCCGTACTGACACAGTGGGGTTTGCGTCTCAGACCATTGAAACATCGGAGCATGGAGCTGTCTGGCCTCTTGTAGGTCCCTGTTCCAGAATTCAGGTACCACACCGCTCCTCTTAGTCAACAAGTTTGATTACTTCGTTTTCTAGTATCTATCACCATACCATTACTTAGGCCTCTTTGCCAATTATGTGATGATCACCTATGAAACTGGGAAGGATTTAATTGAAAAACACCATATGAGCAAACTATTCGTGTTTTAACTTTTGTAGACATACCAAACCATGGTGGCCCCTCAATGAATTCCTTGTAGTAAAGTTCCTCAGTGGACATCTTTTTTATTTTACTTAATTTAAGTAAATAATATGTTATGTGTATTTGTATAGCACGCAACTCACTCAGGAGGCTATCCTGGCACTGAAGCAGAAGGTGTTGGGGCCCGGCCAGGATTAGGGCTAAATTAAAAGCCAGGTCTTCAGTTTCTCGAAGAATCCAAGAATAAATGTGGCAGCTCTGATGTTCAGGGACAGGTAGTTCCAGGCTTTAGGTGTGAGGTAGGGGAAGGCTCAACTGCTGTATGTAGTTCCGTGCATTCAGGGGTGTGTGCAAGTAGGATTCTGTCTGAGCCAAGTTGTCTGGAAGGTTTGTGGAAGTGTATGTGGTGGTTGAGGTATGTTGGGCCAATGTTATGTAAGGTTTTGTATGTGTGCGTGAGAAGTTTGAAAAGTCCTTCTTTGTGGATTGAGAGCCAGTGGAGCTCTTTGAAGTCACTAGTGATATGAGTTGAAAGGTCAAGGTTGAACCTGGTGGGTCAGTTTTGTATGATCTGGAGTTTTGGGGAGGTGGAGTGTTGATGCCAGCATAGAGTGAATCGTTGTAGTTCAGATTGCTGTTGTAAGGGCTTGGGTGGTGGTTCTGGAAGTGCTGACAGGGAGCCATTTGAAGATCTGCTTGAGCATCATGATTGTGTGGGAGCAGGAGACACAACCTGCATCCACTTAGCCAGTCATGGTGAATTGGTTGTTGATTGCTATGCTCAGGTTCTTTGTGGGCCACCTGGTGGAGTCCAAGAACGAGGTGTCTTTACCAAAGATTACTACTACATCTTGTCTGTGCTGAGCTTAGGGCTGTTGGTTTTCATCCATCTTGCGACTTTGGTCATGCAGGCGGAGAAATTGGTGTGAGTGTTTGGCATCTTGTAGCGAGGGGGACAATGTGAGGTGGGTGTCATCAGCATAGGACGTGAGGTTGATTCAGTTGGCACAGCTGATGCTGGTGAGTGGGGTCACGAAGGCATTGAATTGAGTGGGGCTAAGTGAGGATCCTTGTGGAACTCTGCTGATGAGGCTGAAGATGTCTGAGGTGGAAAGTAGCTAGGCTGACTGAGTGGGTGCAGCCTGTAATGAAGGAGCAAATTCAGTGAAGTGTGGGACCTAAGGTGCCGGCTTCATGCAGGCGTTGGATATGGATGGGTGGGAGATGGTGTCAAATGCTGCACAAGGGTCCAATAAGATGCGGGTCATGGTGCCACCTCTGCCCATTCTCATCCAGCTCTCATCCATGGTGGTAATAAAGGCAGTCTCTGTACTGTGGTTGGGCCACAATTCGGACCGAGAAGTGTTAAGGAGGAGGATGTCAGTGAAGTGGATGAATAGGCATTTGTTTATCATCTTTCCCATGACTTCTTCCGAGTAGGGTATATTGTACTACTTACAGAAATAGGCCAGTTGAATCTGATTCTTTGCAAACCAGGGTTATTCAAAACACTTCTTGTACTTGTTTTCTCCAGTGTGAAAAACCTATGCAGTCCATGGCTCAAAATTTAATTTTCATATGGGTTCTATCACTTTAAATCCATGGCCTGCAATTATATTTACCAGGTGACATGAAAGGTTTTTATTTTGGTGGCATTCTGTTCCTTGGAAGAATAGTGGTATGAAGTGATTTTCAGCAGATGTTATAGGCTTTTCAACATCAAGTTGGTGTTCAGGGCACACACTTTCTTTTGACAAATTGTTTTCTATGGATTGTATGTAAACATAACATAACATAACATAACATAACATTTGTTATATTTCAACACAAGTAAGTTGTTTGTGACACACCATGGCCCAAATCCAGACACCGATGTGACTGTAACCCTGCTTACACGATTGATCAAATCATTCTTCAATGACACTACAGACAGCTCATTCTACTTCTGCAATCCATGCTAATGAACTTGGGGCCAAAGTAGTGTGAGTGGTTTCGGAGACAAGTCCCTATTAATATCATCACCCGTGTTTCTGCTATACCTACGGAGCGGGGCCTTAGTTTCACAGTAGATTGTCCTTTCAGTCAGACCATGCTGAAGAACATGTTTGCTAATTCACCAGTGGTGCTAGGGAGCTTTCCATTATGAGTATTGTGTGCTTGGTAATTGTCGAGGCGTAGGGCTGAACAGATAGTCAGATTAAATATATGAGTCACCATAGCAGCTCAGGCGGTGCTAGACATTCAGCCACATAACTGGCTCTGCATCCCTTTTACTGTAGCCTCTCATATATATATCATCCTGTGGGAGGAGAAAATGAGCTACTGTAATGGAGACTATGCAGTTATGAGCGGAGCCCCTTTAAAGGTTTTGGCTACAGACAGCTGTAACTCTGTATTACCAAGAACTTTTGTTCCCAATATGTTAAGAGTGGTGTTTGGGTCAGCCCCTTGTTTATGGTTGGATAGTCTTACTATCTGTCTCACTTCCTTGTTTCAATGGTTTTCCTCCCTATTCCTGTGGTTGATCCTCCCACAAGAATTTTGGTCTCACATATTGGATGGTGTATCGTTCGTGTTGTCACCCAAACTATGCGCAGAAGCCTTTTATAAATTACATTTTTTTAAACAAAACAAAATGTGTTTTTCGGTAGCTATCTTTGACTACATTTTCTTTTGGTTTACAAACCCATTTTAAATAAGGCCACCCCAGATACACGTGCATTGGGCTTGTGCAATACTTGTTTTCTACAGTACAGTACCCCGTGTCAGTTAACAAAACTGGACATCACTTATATATGGTTGAAGGCCTGATATTACCAGAGTACTTGTCAGGGCACTTTGCAGGAAACTAAAGTCACTCAATCGACTAAATGACCATGGGCCATTGGGTTCAGACTCAGCCATTCCAGTTGTTGCTTTTCTCAGACTGCCTAAATGCATAGCTGCCAAGGTTTCAGATAGCTATGTGTGACACTTAAATCATTTCAGTGCAATTATGAGTAACATTTCAACTACTATAAATGACACTTTCTTGCAAGCAAAATCAAGCAATGTAGACGAGGGAAAACATATAAAAATCAGAATTTACACCCATTTGAGCAACAAGAAACTCCAAGAAGATTTTAAAACTGCTGCAAAGCACCAGAAATGGTCTCTCTATCCAACAGACCCGGCTAAACAGGAAGAATATGCGAGGGCCCAACATGAACATGTTACACACGGAGGCATCTGAGCTGCCTCAGAGTCTTAGCTGACTAGCAGAAGAGAGGCTGTCAAACACCATTTTGCATTATCCTCACAGCCTCAGGCCGGCGCAGTAATTTCTCATACAACATAGCAGACAGCTTAGGACTGTCAGAAACATATTTTAAATTACCCCCAGCGGTTTTGAGAAATAAACCGCAAACGTAAAGGAGGGGACAGTAACACACACCTGGTCACTATGCAGCAAAGCCCTTCCTCATTCACGCAAACCTCTTAATTTATGTTGAGCCGTGATCAATGTGTGGAGTGAATCGCTGAAAAGCAAAGCCTCTAGAAGTGTCGCCTCCTGCCACCAGTGACCACTCGCACACCTGACCCATACCTAACCGTTAGATTTGTTCTCTTTTTATTTCTGGTTTCTTCTTTATCTGCTCTGTTGTGTTTTCTGTTACAGGTTTAAAATAAAAGCGCCAGAACACTCCTTAGAGTAGCCGAGCGCTATAAAAGACACAGATAACATAACATAACATAACATAACCGTCACCGCTGGCCTCTAAATTTCCCACACTGTACTCTCACTGTCACCACTTTACCTGTACCTGAGCCCAGCATTTCCAGGATGTCTTGTTTCAGGGTGGGGCTCCCAAGGCTGGTCGCGGGGTAGATTCTGCCATTAGTCAGCGCAAATGCTGCAAAGAGTCGAGGCCAAGAGTGGGGAAGTAAGAGAGAGTTCACACACCAGGCTGCACTCACTTTGCCCTTGCCGTGGCCTCAACGACTCCGTCTTCAGATGTTCAGCAGCTGCCTGGAGAGACTGGTGAGCCTTGTGTGCTGACCAACTCCAGCTCCAGGCTGTCCCTGGGCTGTTCATTCAACCACCACTGCCCTGGTGCGGTGAGTTGCTCCCTCCGGTGCTAGAGCTAACATTTGTATTAATTTAAATTAACCGCAGTGCGAGCCTGCCAAAACTTTAACTCCAGCTGCTGGCGGCAGCAGGCCCCGTGTGCTACAAAAATCGTCCTAACCTCCTGACTCTGAGTCACGGAAGTTAGGAATGTAGCAAATATGCCCTGCTGCTGCCGGTGGTGAATCCTAGTATAAATGTTACATTGTAACACTTAGCAGCCATAACTGCAGACTCCGAGACGGCCCCGAGAGCACAATGCAGGGCGCACTGCCACTCCTCCCTCCAGCGTTAGTTTCAATACAGCTCAGGGGTGCATGGTTACTTGTGCTCCTTCTTAACAGCTCAGTTGGTCCTATATATACATGACAATGCATTTCAGTGCCGTGATGCGGATCACCCCACTGAAATGCGTTAATGATACATGCGATGCGTGATCCTTGGCAGGACTGTAAATGTACCCTCAGTGGGCTTCTCAAATTTTCACCACAGTGGGGAGAGTTGGTGTTGATGAACATGGGTTTGTGCGCATGTGTGTGTGTTGTGCGTGTTTGTTGCGTGGCATATTTTAGGTCACATAATTGTCAAACAGTACAAATAAAACAATTAAAGGGGTAAAGGTAGCACAGACTTTCACCAATAGAGTATGTTGGAGGCTTAATTATACAGAGCAGGAGTGAAAATCAGTGGCATTCTAAAACAAGCAACCTTATATAGGATGACACATGCAGTTCATCTGCCAAAAAAAGGTGGATGCTCTGTCTGTTGCCTTACAGGTTACCCCAATCCATTTAGAGGTAGGGAACTGCTTTGATTACGTCGTGGAGCCTCATCAGTCTCCACCATTGGAAATTACCTACTTGTGGCCCATTCACCAAAGTGCTGCTGTATCCTCATTGTTGGAAGGCGTATCCTGTTTATGGTGAGCCGTCAAACACAATATTTTAGTGCATGACCAACTGAAGAGGCATAGAGTTTGTTATTGTTGCGAATATGGATGAAAATGGTAAATAAAGTTTAAAAAAAGAGCCATAGAGTTTCACATAAGAAAACTAAGAAAAGTGCACAATGGTCAGAGAAATACTCCATGCATAATCAGAACCATATTGTTTGTTTAACTCAGAAGCAACTCCCTGCACTGAGTATTTTTTTCTGAAGTACAGAAAACACACATTGAGCATATTAATATTACATGGCAGCCTGCGTGCATGTTTGAAGAAAGAGCTCCCACCTTGTCAGTGGGAGCCTTTTCAGTGAAAAGAATTTTGCAGAAGCGGGGGAGTACTCCTAGCATGCTGATTGGTATTCCACCAATGCAGCAGAGCTGGGACCCTCAACCATAATCTAAATTAACCTCTGGGTCCTGATTCACAGAACTAACTTAAGACAAAATCCTAAACTTACTACTTTTGGTATTCACAGAGGCATTTAGTAGTAGGAAAGTTAGGATTTTTTCTTAAGTTTGTCTTAAGTCTGTCTTAAGTCTGTCTTAAGTTTGTCTTTAGACTGTCATAAGATTGTCTTAAGTCTGTTTTAAGTCTGTCTTAGGTGAAATTTAAGACAAAATCCTAACTTTACTACTACTAAATGCCTTCTGTGAATACCAAAAGTAGTAGGATAGACTTAAGACAGACTTAAGACCGACCTTTGACCTTATGTTTGGCAGTCCGACTGTGGATGGTAACTACTGGACACATGTGATCGAATATTAAGACAATTCATGAGAGCAGACCAGAATTTTGAAACTAATGTAGAGCCTCTAACAGAGATGACTTGATATATGTAAAAGATGCAGTAAACCCCTGGTCCCTCCACAGTTAGATTGGCCTCAATGCATGTACCACATGTGGTATCATAAGCTTCTACCGTTCTGCTCATTTGGGACACTGAAAAGAATATGAAGTTAGCGCTCAAGGCATATTGAACCTGATCATCGAGCTACAGGGGTATCATAACACAATTGAGGGAGTTGGACTTACAGTATTTCCTTGCAATTAACAATAAAGCTTGCTGCAACATCAGAGTGTTTCATGATGGCTGCTGAAGTAGAGGCATCTTTTATTTTCTGGAATACTATATCTTGTTCAGAGCTCCATTAAAATGAATTGTTCTTTTGTAGTAATGGTGTTATAGGAGCAATGACATCTGAGAATCCTAAGATGGATTGAAAATAAAAGTAGCAGAACCACAAAGCATTATAGTTCTCTTACATTCTTGGATGCCAGCCATTGCACAATGACTTTCACTTTATCTGTGTCCATGCAGATACTGTTAAAGAATATGATATAAAGGAGACAGGCTAGACCTCAAGTAAACATATGAAATGTTTGTTATGTTATGTTATGTAGATTTGAATAGTGCACTAATCGCCTAAGAGGGTACCCGAGCACTTGGGCAGATGTGTACGTGTGTAGTTCCCACAGAGTTTATTCGACGAGCCAGGCTTCCCGCTTCTTGTGGAACTCACTAAGTTTGGAGCAGGCCTTGATGTGTTGAGGGAGATTGTTCCATGTGTTAGGTGCGATGTATGAGAATGAACCACCTACTTTGCTTTTGCAGATGCAGGGGGTGTATGGGAGTGAGAGTGACGCAAATCGTTGGTATCCGGTAGGCTGGTGAAAGTGCAAACGGTTGTTCAGGTATGCCGGTCCAGTGTTAAGTAGGACTTTGCATGTGTGCATGGTAAGTTTTCATTGGTTGTGCTTGTGAATGAGGAGGCAGTGAAGCTTCTTGAGGTGCAATGTGATGTGGGTGCGAAATGAGAGGTGTAGTATGAGTCATGCGCAAGGCCTGGAGTTGTTTGGAGAGTCCGGTGTAGAGATTGATGCCATAGTCCAGCCTGCTAATGATGAGTGCATGCTTGACGGTCTGTCTGGCATTCTGTGGTAGCCTTTTGTAGATCTTTCCCAGCATGTGGAAGAAGAAGGTGCTCACTGCATTAACTTGTACCGTCATGTTGAGCTTGCCTCTAGGATGATCCCTAGATTTATTGCATAGTTAGTAGCTGTGGGTGTTGGTGGAGTCCCATTGGGAGGTCTTGTTGCTGAAGACTAGTGCCCCCGTCTTGTAAGAGTTGAGCTTCAGGCGGTTGTATCACATCCACTAGTCCACCATGGTCATGAAGTTTTTGAAGTTGGTTCAGGTGGTGATTGTATTATCCGTCAGGGAGAGGATTAGTTGGGTGTTATCCGAGGTGATGGTGATGTCTTATGCTTGAATGATGTTGGCGAGTGGTGCCATGTATATGTTGAAGACGGTGGGGCTTAGGGAGGATCCCTGTGGGACTCCACATATCTCGTTCTTGGATTCTGATGTCAAGGGTTGCTGCCCCACCCTGGGAGTTCTTTCCATGGGAGACAGTGGTGCAGACCGCTGATAGGTTGAGTAGGTTGAGGGTCGCTGTTTCTCCTTGGTCCAGGATGGTCCAGATGTCATTGGTGGCCGCAATGAGCGCTGTTTCGGTGCTGTGTTTATTTCTGAATCCTGATTCTGGAGCTCGAGGGGATGTGAATTGCTTATTGATGGCCTTCTCAATCACTTTGGAGAAGCAGGGAGATGGGTTGGAAGATGCTCAGTTGATTTGGGTCAGCTGTAGGTGTTTTGAGGAGCACGTTGATTTCTGCACATTTTCATTCCTCCGGAAAAATGGCAGGACGTGATGGAAGTGTTGATGATGTGGGTCAAGGTGGTGCTGATTGGTGATGTTCCCAAGTTGTGAGGTAAGGGCATGGATCTGTTGAGGCCCCGCAGGATTGATGCTGTGTTGTCTCTGGTGAGGGTGAGAGTTGTCAATTCGTTCAGGTGGCTGTCTTGGTTGGTGGTGGGTTGGTTGGCGATGAGTTCCCTAGGGTCTGGTTGGTGTGCAAAGTTGCTGTAGATGTTCACAATTTTTCTGTGGAAGAAGTTGGATAGGTTGTTGCAGAGTTGTTGGGAGGTTATGATGTTGTTGACCGAGGCTGAGGGCGAGGTGAAGTTCTTGATGATCAAGATTTCCTTGCAGCTTCCTGATTTTGTTTTGTTTTTAAACATATTTTATTATCTTTTGTATTCAGTCGTAAGCATGTGCATTCATCATTACAACAGACTTCTTAACAGAAATGCCTTTAACATATTTTACTCCTGTTCTTTTCGCATATCATTATCATGAAGTCAGCATTTTTTTGTGCACAATACAACAAGCATCTCCCAATCCTCATGGGTGTCTCCCTCCCCTACCCCCAACTACCCCCTTCCCCCGCGCTACTGTCCACTCGAGCATTATCCTCCCTTCCTCTGAATTTGGCTGCGGGCAGTCACCTGGAGTGTAAGTAGTGTTTTCTGTCTACCCATCTCTTTGTGTGCATCTTAATCTTTAGGCTCTGCCCTCTCCTGACGCTTGTTCCAGTCTCTCGTCCTGTTCCCGATTACCGGGGCTCCCATGTCTAGATGGTCCCGTGGAGGTAATAGGTTCAGATCCGTGATCAACATTTTTCAGGTCCTTTACCAGTGCCTCCCAAACTTGTGCCATTTCAATTTTCCCTATGCCCCTTTACGCATTCCGGAGCAGTATTCTGCCCTCGCAACCTGCCCATTTCTCTAGCTCGCGCTTCCACCTATGGATGCAGGGGCCAGGTTCTGCTTTCCACTTGCTGGTTATTTCCCACTTTACTAAAATATAGGCCAAATCTTGAAATCTAGCCGTTACCTTAGTCTTAGCTGAGTGGGGAAACACATTAAGTAATACGTGTTCTGGTGTGCATGGCACCATCCGCCCCATGACTCTGGCCATTTCCCTTGTCACTTCCTGGCAGTAAGCTGCTAACAGGGGACAGCTCCACCTCCTGTGTATGTAGTGAGCTCCCTTTTCTCTGCATCATGGGCATTCCCCACCCTCCCTGTGGAAGAATCGATTGATTCTGTCCAGTGTGATGTATGCCCGATGTAGTGTATAGAAGCTAATCAGACTAAACTTCGCATTGCAAGAGACTTTAGTGGCCCTTTGTAGTATGTTGTCCCAATCTTTGTCCTCTAAGGGTCTGCCTAGGTCAGCCTCCCATTTGGTCCGTTATCCCTCCAGGGGCCGTGTGGAATCTCTTCTGATTGCCCTGTATAGACATGTGACATATTTTATTACACCCTCTCCCAAGCCTATGTATTTGCAGGTAGAGTGAGTCGGTGGTTCTGTCGTCCCTACTCCGTAGTGTCTACGCATTACCCCCGTGACTGCCCGGTAAAGCAGGAAGTGCCCCAGCAGGATATCCCAGTCCGTGCTTAATGCCTCGAAGGTAGGTAATTCCCCGTCTCTGTAAATGTCTCCAATTTTGGTAACCTCTGCTTGTGCCGATTTCTCTATCCTCCTCCATTGTCCCCCATGTGGGAGTGCCTCAAGCAGTGCGACCGACATCTCCGGCGAGTATGGGCGTCTTGTCCCTGTTTTTTGCAGGCATCTGCCCCAACAACGCCGTATACCTTATGTTCATTAGTACGACATGCTGCGATTTGATGGTGTCCATCAACATAGCCAGTATGTCTGCCCTCTGCGGGGTAAAGGGTGGCCTCCTTCGTTCCGGGTCTAGGCTTCCCGCAACCCACTGTATGAACCGCTGCAGTTGTCCCGCCAGGTAGTATGCCTCCATCTCTGGGACCGACAAACACCCCTCAAGTTGTACCCTCATCAGTGTGGATAGGGCCACCCTCCGTCTGCCTGCTCCCCATATAAAAGCTCTGATTCTTAAGTCCAACTCTTGGAACCAAGCACCCGGTATCCATACCGGCAGTGTGGTAAAGAAATATATCAGCCTGGGGAGAGCCACCATCATCAACAAGGAAATCCTCCCTGCCACAGACAAAGGCAACCCCTCCAAAAGGCCATACTGCCCCTTAGTGATCATAAGGCTTCCACCACATTCCCCTCCTGCACATCCGACATGGAGGGGAAGATCTTCACTCCCAGGTATCAGAAGCATTGAGGCTCCCACTGCAGCTCACCCATTTCTTCAGGGGGAGGCATGTCCACATTCACGGGGAACAGCCAAGATTTCTGCTAGTTCACGCAGAGTCCTGATAGTGTGCTAAACGCTCCCAACATGTGCTTAGACCCCCTCAAGTCGTGGTCTGTATCTTTTAAGAATAGTAGGAGATCATCGGCGTATAGCGCTATATGATGTGTTTGTCCACCCAGCTGTATCCCCTCATATGCCTTCCCGGCCCTTGCACGCAAGGGGTTCTAGAGCCAGCGCAAATAAGAGGGGGGACAGGGGGCACCCCTGACGCGTACCCTGCTCCACTCGGTACTGCGCTGAGATCGTGCAGTCCATGCGGACCCTAGCTACCAGGCCCTCGTTGAGCAGTTTCACCCATCTGATGAATCCCTGCCTGATTCCCATTTGTGCCAGCACAGTGTACAGAAACTCCCACTCTAGGATATCAAATGCTTTCTCTATGTCAATAGTGAAGACAGCTCCTTTGGGTACTTCCTCCTTGCTCAGCTCAAGAATGGCAAGTAAGCTCCTTATATTGAGGGTCGTGTTCCTGCGTGGTATGAACCCTGCCAGATTCTGATGGACCAGGGAGGTCATGTGTGCTAGTAGTCTAGTTGCCAAGAGTTTTTTCAGAGTTTTAAAGTCTAGATTTAGCATGGACAGAGGTCTGTATGCAGTGCACTCCAGAGGAGGTTTATCTGGCTTGAGTAGCAGGATCACCACTGCTTCCTGAGTAGTCTGTGGTAATACTCTGCGTTTCCCAGCCTCTGCATAAAATTCTACCAACCTAGGGGCTAACTCTTCTACATAAGTAACGTAGAATTCCTGAGGAAGTCCATCTGTGCCCAGGGTCCCACCTCGCGCTAGCGCCTTTATAGCCACCCTAATCTCATGTTCCGAGATTCACGACCATAGTTGTTCTGCATCTTCTTCCGAGAGCTTGCGCAAGGGGACCCCCATCGGATACTCGGCTATCTCGCCCATCCCCCTGGGTCCGGAGCTCCTGTAAAGGTGCTCATAGTAGTGCGGAATTGATTATTTATGTCTGTGTAATGGCCTCCCAGCCTGGTCCGTGATTTCTAGTATGTTATTTTCCCGTCAGGTCGAGTTGGCAAGCCATTCCCAAAGTAGACCTGCTTTATTTCTCTCTGCGTGGGTCCTATCTGTGTAGGCCTTAAAGTCAAAGCACCGCAGTCTCTCCTCCTGCACATCCACCTCTTCTTTAGCATCTAAGAGTTCTTGTCGTAACTCAGGGTGTTTGAGCCGCCTCAACTCTATGTCCATAAGGGCTCGGTCTGTTCTCTCCACGTCTGTGACCAATGTCCTCCATACCCCAATAGATGCTGCCATACACCGCCCTCTAATGACTGCCTTAAAGTCTTCCCACTCCGTTCCCCTGGAATCAATAGAAAAAGCACTATCAGCAAAGTATGTTGTGATGTGACTCCTAATCTCCTGCAAGAACACCTGGTCTTCTAACGCCTCCGACCTGAGGCACCGGGTGGGAATGAGCTGTGGTTGTGCGCCCCACTGTAGTTTGACCAGTAGAGGGTTTTGATCCGAAATAGTTCTAGTCAGATATTATGCCCCCTGGAGCAGTGTATGCATATCAGGTGAGCAAAGGAATGTGTCTAGCCTGGCGTGGAGATCATGGACATGTGAGAGGTGAGAGTATCTCTATGAAGTGGGTGCATGTGTCGCCATGTGTCTATTATTCCCCATCGGGTCTGCCATTCCCAAAAAGAGCTGGCTATATTATGAATTGGGCATTCGCGGAGCGGAGGGTGTCACCTGTCTAGGTCAGGATGCGCTATACAATTGAAATCGCCGCCCATGATGATCGATCCGGTCATATAGGGTGCCAATACGCCCGACAAGCTCCAGGATATTAGCCTGGTCAGCATTCTGGCCATATATGTTGATTAACATGATGTCTTGTCCATTCAGTCGTCCCAGGATGATCACGTAGCGACCCTCCGGGTCCACTTTGTGGTCAACGTGTTGGAAGGGGACCCCTGCCCACACCCAAATGAGTACCCCGCCTTGCAAACTCCAAGTATGACGTATAATATGCTTGCACTCTCCACCTGCGGTGTAATGCAGCACCCTCAGATGCCAGTGTATGGGTCTCCTGGAGCATGGCTATATGAATCCCCCGCTGATTCAAGTGCGAGAATTTTTTGTATCTCTTGCGCATGGAGTGCATACCCCTTACGTTTCAGGATATGATGCTATATCTTGACTGTTTCATCATGATTAGTTTTCATTCCCCCCCCCATCCCTGCTCGCCATGGGCCAGGCCCTCAATGAGCATCGCAGAGCCCTTCCATGTTTGCAGCCATATCCCGTGCCCTTCTCTTGATGACAGCAGCGCCCTTTCTCCCAACATAGAACCGGTTTAACATCCCAACTCCCCCTTCCCAGGACAAGTGAGAAAGTCTCCCCATCCAAGCAATGCACTTGTGTGCTAATGCAACTATTGTCTAAAGTTCGGGTAGTGGCTAGGCCAGTGACCACCTGGAGGAGCTCTGTGTCCTCCCCTCCCGGGTTCCCCCACCCAGCGCATGTTGCATTTCACTAGTAATCCTTGTGTCTGGGGCTCTCTGTGTCTCACATTAGCACATTTTCCATGTGCCATTGGCCCCACTCCAGCAATGTGCTGTTAATACGTGCATGCCTGGGTGGTCTTTTGCAAATCCCTCTCATGTCTAGGGCCCTTCCCCTCAAGTTACTGCATGTTCAGTGTGCCATGGGCCCCCCTTCTTCAATATTCTATGAATACTTGTGGGGGCTCAGCTAGCCTTCAGAAGATATCGTCAGCCAATTTGGGAGTCATTTCATGGAGGGTCTGGCTGGGTTCCCCACTGTGCTAGAGCTGGTTTCTGAGTCTGACTCCCGAGGGTCCTCCCCGGACAAAGAGGAGGTTTCCTGCGTTGCTTGTGTGCTGAGTGAGGTTACTGCCGCTACTGCTCTCTCTCGGGCCAGCTGCGTCTCCTCTGCTGCAGGTAAACTCCTGGAGTTCCCTCCGGAGCCCGCAGGTCGTGCTGAGGCTCATCCGGATTGTTCTCGTCTCGCCTCCCTCCTCTCCTCTGGTGTTTGCTCATTAACCCAGTCCCACACGCCCTGTGGGGTAGTGAAGAATTTGGTTCCCCTCTCCAAGGCCAATCGAAGCTTAGCCGGGAACACTATAGAGTAGTGGACTCCCATCTGCCGGAGTTTCTGTTTAACTGTAGTGTAAGATGCTCTTTGCTTCTGCACACCTCTAGAGAAGTCTGGGAAAATTCTCACAGTGCTATTCGCAATTTAGAAAGGTTTTTTTAGTCGAGTTCGGCTCAGCACATGATCTCTGTCCTTGTAGAATAGGAGCCGGGCCACTACATGTCTGGCCTGCCTTCCAGGGGGCGCGCTCCAGCCGGGACTCTGCGCGCACACTCCAGGGCAAAGTAGGGGGAGAGGCCTTCTTCTGCCACCTCAGTTTGTATCCAATGTTCCAAGCATTCTACTATATTATTCCCTTCAATTTTCTCTGGCAGGCCTATGATTCGCAGGTTGTTGCATCGTGCTGTGTCTTCCGCTCTGAGTTCTAGAACCTGTACTTGTTTTTCTATGTCTGTGAGTCTCTGAGCAGACATGTTCACCTGAGGCTTCAGGTCGCGGAGCTCCCCCTCTTTAGCCGTAACTTGTTCTGCCAGTTTCTTATGGTCCTCTAGTAACAAGCCCATGTCCTCTCTAAGAGTGTTGATTTTAGTTTCCACTGCAGCTCTCAACTTCTCTATTGCCTGTAATATGGTCATGGAGGGACGGGTCTCCTGGTGTCTCCTTTTGATCCGTGCCAGTGCCTAGTCTGGAGCGAGTGTCCCCCGAGTCCTCTCCTGCTGGCTCCAGTTGGTGTTCCACATCGTGCCGTTTTGGTTACCTTCCCCATGGCAGCAGTCTCTCTGGGCCTGTGTGTTAGGGCTCATGTTCCGTGTCCGATCTCTCTGGGTCTGACCCGCTGTAAGTCTCTCTTGCTTCGTGGGCCTCCCTTTCAGTACTGGGTGGTTACCTCTGGTGCTCGGCACAGTGTGCAGGGACTGTGTGCCCGAAAGTGTGGCCCATTCCCCAGTGGCCGTAAGCACTCTACCCTGTGCTTTCTTCGGCCGGCTGCCCAGTGCTTGCTGTCTGCTTCCAATGGGTCCCTTTGAATATGGCAAAGATTAATCCTGGTCAGCTGAAGAGGTCAAGCTGGCCCCCTGTCAGGAGCACACCCCAGCGCCCAAGCGGTTGTCTGCAGTTCCTCTGGATCAGAGCGTTCTTTCTGGGAGCGCTAATCCGCCCGCCACCACCGCTCCCTCTCTACCACCGTTGACGTGTTAGGGACTGGGCAGTGAGTGCGCTATGGCCCGATCCCGCGTAGAGTGCCGCTGTGTAGCACAGTCCCAAATGCGTCCTCGCGGTCCCACCGGCCTGTGTCAGCCTAGGCCACAAGCGCTCTTAAGTCAGGCCCGTGTCCCAGCTCCCGCTTCAGCTGGGAGGAAGGTTTGCTGTTCTCTCGCAGCTACTGGTGCACCCCGTGCCCCCATACATTTATCTCTGTGGGTTCTTCGCGGTGCACCCTTCAATTACGCCATTATTTCAAATGCAAGTGCTGCCGCTCCTTCATGCAGTCTTCTCCGTGGCGGCTGCTCCCAGGTCTCTTTGGCGGCCGACTTCGGAGCAGGGCCCGACACAGACTAGGCCTCCACGCTCCACGCGTTCACTCTGAAGCCTGATCTAATCGCTACAGGGCACGCCCACGTCATGACGCTAGGCCTCTGCCGCAGCTCCGCAACCCTGCCAGCCCTGGCTTTGCCAGCGACACGCCCCACCCTGAGCTCCGGGCTGCGTGGTCTCCGAGGGAGCGGGTGCCCAGACGTCAACTCACTCATAGCTGGTGCCTGCAGTACTTTCCTCTACGTCAGCAGCCTTGATGGCTCCCTTCATCTCTGGCAGGTAGATTGTGTCCGCCATTTTGCTCGGCCTCACGGTTCTGCAGTTAGGTATGATTTCTGCCCGTTTTCCGGCTCTCACCAGCCTGCACCCCCACTCCGTGTGTCTGGCGTTGGGGGGAAAGGCATCTGTGTCTAGGGCTCCTATAGCAGGCAGAATGGCACTGGATGGGGGATCACCAACGGGAGCTCGGTTTCAGTCCCCTGTCTCCATCAGTGTCCGGCCACGCCTCCGTTGGAGCTTCCTTTGATGCAATTCACTAGCGCTTTATTCTTGACATCTCTTATTTACTGATGGTAGCGTCTAAGTGTAGCCTTGTAGGTGGTTATTTCGATGATTTATGTGTGGGGATAGGTTGATATGTGCTGAGGGCACTCAGCCAAGCTGCTTCTGAGATTTTGACCCCTCTTTGGTTTGGAATACAGATATTGGTTGTAGTGTTGACTTGCAGTGTATCGAGTTGGAAATGGAAGATTGAGTTGTATTTGAGGCTGTCTCTGATGGTCAAGATGGGGTCCACTATGTGTCCTGCGGTGTGTGTTGGTCCTGAGATGGGCTGGGTGAATCCAATGTTGCCCAGGCTTTGGAAGAGTGATGTGGTGCAGGGATTGTTTCTGTCTTCCAGGAGGAACTTGGGGTCGCCAAGGAGTATAAACACTCTGGAGTCGATGGTGGGTGGGGTGACAAAGTTAGTGATGAGGTTGGTGAAGGCGGCTCCCAGTCCACGTGTTCGTATGTGAGGATACCATTTGGCATACAAACATTGTTCTCTCAGGCATTGTAAGGCTTCTTGTACATGCTGTCAGTATTCCAGCAAGGTAGATGAGAATATAAAAAAATCATCCAAATACACAATCTACAAATTCAAGATGTCTCGGGTCAGCCAGACCCTGGGTACTACCCAACCACATGAATTGCAATAGTGAACACTTAACTTATTTGATTACCTGTCCTTGCACACTGCAATACGTGGGCATGACTACATGTAAAGTCAAAACCTGTATCCTGGAACACAAGAGTATGATCCGGTGCAGGAAATCCTCTACCAAATTGACCAGCCATTTTCTCAAAGCCAATCATGCTCCACAAGATCTCAGATGGACGGTTCTTGAGAAACCATTCATTTCAAACAATTTCACGGACATCACCACCTATCTGTTCAGACATGAGCAACGATGTGTGCACAGATTAGACAGTGACCACACAGGTTTGAATGACGAGATCCCATGGGTGTCTTTATAAAGATCTGCTGTGCCGTCCTACCCAGGCTTACTACTTCCGGTAAAAAATACCTTTGTACTATTCATGTTCAGGGGATCCGTGGATCCGTGGATCTGTCCACATCTCATGATATTGGATTTTTGGCACACTTTATACATTGCATCCAGTTTGTCTTTATGTAGAACTTGCTAAGTAAAATGCCAGGCATATTACCATCGACTTTGGGTGATGTTAATGCCCTTGGTCAGACAAGTCAACTCACTCTGACATATGGAGCGAGCGCTGCATATCCACAGCGCAGTACGTGTACTGCTGTGGTCTCTTGTATTTACTTCAAAGTCAATCTCTAAGATTGCACCGACGAGACGGAGGTACACTCAAAATAGGTTGCGATAAATATACAGGGGTTATGACGTCTCGCACTTCCCTTGCACTGTTGAGGCATTAGTTAGCATGGAGAAGCGTGGCTCAGTGGTTAGAGGCGGCAGACCCGGAAGCTGAGATCGACCGTGGACCAGGGTTCGATTCCCCGCCTCGGCGGGTCTCGGGCTCAAAATTCCACGGACTCGACAATTCTCGCTCTGGTGCCTACTCAACTCACGGGGTCACACTCTGCGACTCTGGGCAATAGCTTGCTTAATCTCCACTATGGCCCCTCGCGGCGGGATGCCTGGCTTTCACCTTGTGGACACCCTGCCGTGGTTTCTCACAGGGGAATACCAGGACGGGTTCCCTAAGCAAGCGCCGGGACGCTTACGGGCAGCTGTGCGCTTTACAAGTCCAGCACATTTACATTTACATTTACATTAGTTGTGCCGGTCTGACAACTCTAACCACAGATCTCAGCATGCCCAATATGTGAGGCGCATGCACGATTTTGGAGATGTTTCCAATATTGAACTTATCCTTGCTGGTTGTATGAACCAGAGATTATGAAACAAGACTAAGGAACACCAGACATAGATCACAATATTGTACAGGGTTTGTGACCACTCGCACTTCCCTTGTACTTTCGAAGTATTGACTGTGCTGTTCTAACATCCAAACTACACATCCCAGCATGCCCAACATGTAAGGCGCATGCGTGACTTTGTACACCTTTCCGATATTCAACTTATTCGTGACGGATACATTAAATATTTCTTAATGGCCGAAATTTAATTATAGTAGCTTTTGCACCAGAGAGCTTGATAGTAAACCTACCCACAGGATATAACGCTGTTCTCCCGTTAACTAGTTCTGCAATAGCTCATGCGTGGGGAACTACACCAGTTCACCAGCGCCTGCGCACTATCTTTTGAAGCAAGGGTTCCACGCCTTTTCTTGATTTGGATCTGGGCACTACAAAAGCAAGCGCTCTGGCCACAGACACTCACCTCCAGTTGCAGGCTCATTCTGAGCCCGGGGTATCGATGGAGAGGTGAGTGGCGTGACAGTGCACTGACCCATTTATCTTCGATGTTTAGTGCCAATATCGGCAACACTTCCCTTCTCTCCCACAGCAATACTTTAGAGAAATAATCAGACACAACACATTTTTAGTGGAGAAAATTGCTGCAGGTTTATTTGCATAACAAATATGCCAACATGGTGGGTTATCTTACGGGCGATCCCAGGGCAGACAGCCCCTCGCCACCTGCCCATCTGATGAGCTAATCTACCCGGTGGCCCTCGCCAACCGGTGTTTGTCAATTTTGGGGGAGGGTCTAGCCCCTCCCACCGGCAGACCGCAGTCCGCCCCTTACTCACACCCCTCCCAGCCAAGAGGGGGCGGAGAGTTGCAGGCAACCCCCGGTTGCTCAGGTCCACAACCGCCCGAAGGACTAACGGGGTGCCGGCGCTCCTCCAGGGTTCAACGTGAGGACCTCCCTGGGGATTCTGGCTTTCGCACCCTTACTGTGCTCCTGCAGATGGTACCCTTACTGTACCTTACAGCCTCTGGATCACCCTGTAACTCCGCCACAGCACTGGGTGTGGCCACCGTCACCCCAGGGCCCCCCACCACTATAGACCTAGTTACCTACAGCCTGTTCATTCAAAGGCCTCCCTCAGATCAAGCAAGGACATATCCTTTCCTCCTCTGGACAGCTGTGCTGACAAGCAACCAAAAGCCCCTATCAGTTCTACCGCTCTACAGGCCTGTGAACTTGTATCCCCTGTCTGGCTTCCGGCCTCTTAACCCATACTTGGACATACCTGAGCTATAACCCCACATATAAAAGGCATGCCAGCCGGCTGACCACCACAATGCCGATCCTAATGTTAGCTGACAATCTCCCAAGGACACTTCGCTTGACTGAAGCGACTGGTAACATGTCATCCTTTTTTATCAGGGGACATGGAGTAAACATATGAGTAATGTCCCTGATCCCTCAACAATGACTGCAACTGTGCTCTGGAGTTGTCCGTATTAGTGCTCCATCACCTCCATTTCAGCACTACAAGGCCAATCGCACCCCCCTGGGAATGGCTGATTTTCAGATAACTTCTGGAAAAGACCCTTGGGCACCCCCCCAATGAGTACCATACAAGTCCTCTGCCCATCTACCCTTGTGGTTACTCCTCCTGTCACCTATGAGCTGAGGCCAGTAGTTGCATAAGGTCATTGAGCACAACTGGGGCTGATGTGTAAGGATGTCATGGTAATTGCACAACCGCTACACTTAACACTGCTTCTACACTCCCCTACAAGAAGTCAGAAACCGGGTTGTCACCTTGCCCCTCAAGAGCACTTAACCAGGAAAAGCATTCAGGCTCCGAGCCCGAAGCACGCCCTGGCCATTCCTGCTTCCGTTCCCACCTGTCCTTCTCAGAGTGGTGCCTGTGTACTTGATCCGATTGTCCTGAAATTAGAAAAAAGGTTACACTTCATTCCTGGACGTCCTGACCCAGAACCCCACACACTGGCCCCAGTGTGTTCTTCCCCTGTACCTGCTCCGAGCCCTGTCAGGCCAGCCTGCTAGGCATGGTTTGACCATTAACCCCTTCGACACTCATGACGAGCTGGGCTCGTCATGGTGTAGCCCGCTCGCACACTGATGACGAGCCCAGCTCGTCACGCAAAGTGCGATTTTGAAAAACCCAGCGCGCTAGCGGAATTCCGCTAGCGCGCATGCGGTTATAGAACGAAACCCGTGCGTTTCTGGAAGAGAGAACAAATCCATAAAAACAGCCCCTAACCAGCATTGACAGGTAAGCCTATTACTAACTCGATCGCCAGGATCAGAGCCCCTTACTTGAGCACTAATTGCTGTACAGATAACACATTCCGTTATTGCACATGAGATGCATGAGATGCCCAGACTCACCAGTTGTTTAAAATAAAACGCATTTCAATTTTGTCATAGGGCATGCATGATTTGCCCACACTCTGCCATTGCTACCGAGAGAACACACCCAATATTGCCCAGTAAATCAACAAATTGCCCAGACTCATCAGTTGTTTTACAAGAGAAAGCATCCAATTATTGCACAGGAGAACCTGCTATGTTCAGACTCACCTGTGGACTACCAATGTCTTACTCCCATGGGGTGTAACCTGTGCATGCCCCCTAGGTGAGGTGCAAGGAGAACGGAAAGTTTGCGCCCCCTCCGTTGCATAAAAGCAGCTTCAAAATTTACCACATAGGTAACCATGACGGCAATGGCAGGATTCGAGCCCGTGTCTTGTGAGAGCCTTCACCAGCATAGGCACAAGACTTACCCTTGAGTTATAGCTCCTTGTTATAGTTACATTCGCTAATGGGTTGGAACCTGTGCTCTCCCACACGAGGCGCACGAAGAAAGAAACATTTGCGCGCCCCCATGCACCGGCTGGCAGGGAAGAGAGCAACAGCGCGGTTTCCGTCAGAGCGCGCCACAACTGGGACAGTAATGACACCTGGGGAGAACCTGGTTGTCCCAGATCCTATCACACTGACCCCAGTGTGCTATGACCCTTATTACTGTTGATACTTCAGGTGGCCCCCCATGTGAGTAGGGTGAATCTCCAGCGCGGTTCCTGCATTTGAGACATGAAACATCCATTAGAAGCCTTGCCCCCCCCCCCCCTCATATACCAATATGGATTCTCTGCAATGGGACAGGGGCCATCCATGCCCCTCACGCTACCAAGGCCAAGCCTGGTTGTCAGATACGAGAACTAGGTTGTCCACATTACATTCTCGTAAGGAGATGCGTGGGTCAAATACTTGCGTACCTCCCGCGCCTGATGGCGTAGTGTAGTGTCTCTAAACTAAGTCAATTATTCAAATCCTAAGTCTAATAATGACCATTGCACTTTGGTGTGTGTGATTTAGAATCACTTCCTAACTCGTTCTCTTACTTTTCCTCCCAGAACCACCTCCTCTCAGCCTTCAAAACTGACCTCAAAGCTCTCTTCCTTCAAGGACACTTCCCAATGTAATTCATGCCCTCTCTATTATCTGAATGAAGACCTTTTATTATAGAAAATTCTATACTCCTTGACTATGGAAGTGTCTTCCCAGTGTGTTCCTGTGGTTTGAGAGTCTGCCACTTATTGCAGTATTACCCTTTTCCCTGTGTTTGGCACTCTTTTGTAACATGCACACGTCACTATTTTCTTGTAACACACTGTTTGCTACCTCTTACATTGTGTTTCCTTTCGATACTTGCACAAGCGCCAGCATTGCCTACATAACGTATGTTCTTGTGTGTGTGTCTGCCCTGTAGTACAGTACGTTACCTCTACTTGTACTTTATCCGCGGTCGCGGTTAGCGCGCTACGGGTGGACCATTATCAGTTTAAATGATGTAATCTGCGTAATCGCAAAATTGAATTCTCCATTATGAGCTGCTCCCCAATGCGTCACCCAAGCACTGTCCTCGCCGACACGAGCACAGGACGGTAATGGTGCGGCAGGGTGCACCGCCCTTAAAAACCATGAAAGCGCAGCAGATACGGATTTGTCCAGTAACACTGATGACCAATGTGGGAACTGTTATGCAAGTGTTTTAGAGAAAGAATATGAATGTGAGAGAAAAAGACAGAGGCTCTGCACATTAAACTGAAAGATCAACTTGACCATGTGTTTGATCACATTAATAATGTCTTGTACTTAGAAGGTCTAAGCACCTGAAGTGCCTAGGCGCTGTATTGGCATGCACTGCAATGAACAAGCATTACTCACTGGAAAACACAATTTTTTTCTGAAATACTCACTCGACCGCGCTGGGATTTGAACACCATGATCAATACCCTGGAGGAGCATGCACCCTCCGAGCATTCTTGCTAGCAAGAAGCAAATTATTGGTGGAGCAATTACGGATATGTAAGACCCTTCAGTTTTTGCGCACCCGAACTAATAGGGGTAGGTATTCGAATAAATGTTAAAGCAATCTGAAGGCGGTGAATATCTGTAATAAAAGCAAAATGAAAATTAAGCCAGTTCGAGCTAGACCTCACACCTTACTACCTACCACAGCATAGGTAGAGCCAGATCACTTTTTTTATTTATTTTTTATAAATATATAGCGTGAACTCGATTAAAAGTATTGGAGCGCTTTACCGAGCACCGTATTTACATAACACATTCAGGCACAGGGAGAATAAGGGATTTGCCTGGACGCGCTTCCGAGGCTCAAACCCCGGTCTCCCCACCACATTCGGCAAAGAAAACAAAACAAGTAGCGTGGTGCTGGGGCTGTTGGACTATGGCAGCCGAATGACCGATGCTGGTTGGGCCACCCCGCAACGTGCCTAGCGCTTAAAAGTGCCACGATTTCCACACAGGCTGTCAGGGGCGGATTGGCACTCGGGAATTCGGGAATCGGCCGAAGGGCCGCTGTTTCAGTGCCCTCTGTGGGCCGTTTTTTTTCTCCCCTTTCCCAGTCCACAGAGAGTGCTCTCTGCTGTCTGCTCTCTGTCGACTGGGAAAGGGGAGAAAAAAACAGCCCACAGCACGGAGACAGAGACAGAAATTAAAGCGCTTCACTGCGCAGGCCATACAGCGATTATCAGCTGTGGCCTCTACTGCACCCCCTGCCCTGCAAAGCAATCACGCTGAGGGTGGCTGGAGAGGGGGTGATTGTTCACAAGAATCGGCCTCCCTGGGGGCCAGGTGTTTCTCAGTCCTTTTGAGCCATTTTCACCATGGCCCCCCTGGGGTCCACACCGCGGGGAAACAGTGGGCGAGGAAGAATGGGTCTGGCTGTGGGGGCCAGGTGATGTTTTGAAAGCGCACAATCTTCACCTTAAAACCCCCACCCCCGTGCAAGAAGTTTTATAAAAAAGGGTTATAGTTCTTTCTTGGTGTCATCATTTTAGAACTGATGCATTTTCAATATTACATTCAAGGAAGTCATGGTTGCAGCTTTTCTATTTTATGCAACTAACAACCATTGACAAAACCTATAGTTCTGGCTTGTTGTAGGTGTAACATTACTTGCTGTATTATATATCTGAACGCAATGACAGAAGTAGCAAAATACCAGTCGGGCGGCACACTATGCTAAGCACAGATTTGTAGCTTAGGTGTTTTAAGCTACGCCCATAATTACATTGAACACCCCCTTTGGAGAGACCCCTCAGTTTTGTCATCCCACTTAAAGCCCTGGAAACAACACCACGTCAAAGACACCTCAGGGCCTGCCACTGTGCATCATGCATGACTCATGACTTCCAAGGTTTCAGATTGACTATGTGCAGGGGCATCTTGAACGCCTCCCTTTGCTTTAGGAACTACAGCGAGGGGTGAGTTCCTGATGAGGCTCTTCTGTCTGCAACTCTGCGTACAAAGGCTCAGCTCACAATTATTGTGAAAAGGTGGTTGAGAGAGTAAGTGAAGGGATGGCTGGATGGATCAGTGAAAGGGTGAATGGATAAATGAAAGGGTGAATGGATGGATGATGAGAGAGAATGGGTGGATGGATGAGTGAAATGATGGATGGATTGATTAATTGATAAGTGAAAGTGTGAATGGATGAACAGATGTGTGAAAGGGTGGCCGTAAGGATGGATGAGTGAGTGAAAGGGAGGGTACATGGGCAAAAGATTGGATAGATAAGTGAAGGAGTGAAAGGATGGATGAGAGAAAAGATGGATGGATGATTGAAAGGATGGATGAGTGATAGGGTCAATGGATGGATGCATGAGTGGATGAGTAGATGGATAGTTGGGTGGATGGAAGGAAGGATGGATGGCTAAGTGAAAGGGTCAATGGAGAGAGAAAGGGAGAATGGATGGCTGAAACGGTGAATAGGTGGAAGGATGAGTGACTGGGTGGATGGATAAGAAAGTGAAAGGATGGCTGGATGGGTGAGAGGGCAAATGGCTAGATGGATGAGTGAAGAGATGGATTGGGTGAAAGGGTGGATGGAGAGAAAAAGTGAGGATGGATGTGTGGATGACTGAAAGGGTGAATGTGTCTAAGGGTGAGTGACTGGATGGATGGATGAGTAAGTGAAAGGGTGGCTGGATGGGTGAAAGGATAAATGGATGGATGAGTGAATGGATGGATGGGTGGAAGAGTGAATGAATGGTTGGATAATGGTTGGATGAGTAAAAGGGTGGATGGAGGGATGGATGAGTGAAATGATGGATGGAAGAATACATGATGGATAGGTTTGCAAATGGTTGAATATGTTTGGATCTGGATTAGCGGCATCTTATGTTTGCCACTTTACATCTCACAATGACTATCCAAGCAGATCTTCCCGACCATTTCTCTCACCAAACATGCCTGCTCAGAACCATGAATTGTAAACAAAATATCAGACTGGACAACCCAGTGCTGTAACCATATATATAGATTATTATCATATGAAATATCACAAAAAGACCTGCACAGTTGATCAAAGCTGCGTGCATACTGAAAAACCGTGAAGTACACAATTGGTTCAACCTGATATAAACTTATTTTGACTAGTGTGTAAATGGTTGTCTATTTACTTACTTACA
Source organism: Lissotriton vulgaris (assembly GCF_964263255.1). NCBI lineage: Eukaryota > Metazoa > Chordata > Amphibia > Caudata > Salamandridae > Lissotriton > Lissotriton vulgaris. The sequence continues at coordinate 720,321 of NW_028242307.1, forward strand.
TAATAATGCGCAACCTCCTCTGATGGGTCTGTAAAACGTACCTTTTGTCCAGAAGGTTTGTTCTGAATTTTAACCCTTTGTCCTGAATTTTTACACTCCCCATCCTGAATTTGCACCCATGCTAGTTGGTCACCGTAGTCCTGACACTCCCATACAGAACTACAGAGTGTTCACCCTGCCTTTTCTATTTGGTTACTCTTGTAACCAGATGCACCACACTGCCAAGCTCTAACTCAAGAGGGGCCATCGAGTCCCCTTGGCATCCCACTCTCCACAGGGCTGACCAAAGTAGGCTAAGTAAAGCAGTACTCAAAGCTACATCGAGTGTGCCTCAATTGTCATCCCACCGAATCCAGAAAATACTGCACTAGACTCAGTGCAGTAGGTCTTCCTCAAAGGTTTACTTGACTTGCCACATCCAGCACCCAGAAATGCAATGTGTTGCTAGCCGATCCCTTCCTCTGAAGCAAGAAGGAACCGGTAGGAACCATTTTGTTACCATTTCTTTGCACAATTTACTGATTCATTTGTGTGCCAGTTAATAATGTAACTTTATTTTAAAGGCCTCATCCAAAATGCAGACAAGGGGCATATTTCTCTATATGCCAAAAATATTAATTAGTAAGTTTTGGTTCGTTTTTAGGGCTCGCCTGCTGTGCGCATGCGCATAGCTGGCGAAGCTCTATAGGGGCTTAAATAAGCTTTACCTAGACTGGCGATTGACTGGCGATTTGATGCTGTGCCCGTGCACTTTTAGGTCAATGCGCACGCGCATTGACCTAAATGCACGTGCACATCATCAAATCGCCAGTCAATCGCCAGCAGCACTCCTCCCCAGCTGCTTCACACCCTCATGCCACTCTCCCCGCTCTGCCCCCTCCCCTGCCCGCCGTGTCGCATTTCTCATCCCCCCTCCCCACAGCAATGCCCTCAGCCGGCCGTACTTTCACTTTGACTGCCGTGTTTCTCCTTGTCTCTCGTGTCACCAGGCTGTGTGTGCTGCCTCCGCGGGCACCATGATGTAACCCCACTCTCTTAAATGCCTACATTATACCAGTCTTAAACATGATCAATAGCTTCAATCTGGGCTAACATATTTACGCTGATGATAATCATATTCACTTTAGGATATTCAGTTAACTATGTGCCCTTACTGTTGTGTCGGGCAGTTGGTCAGCCACGACACTCAGTGTATTTTATTGATAAGGTGTGCCAAACGTGCTCAACAATAATCACAGGAGCCTGCGCGCTGCTTAACTATCGGCATTACACTTACCACAGTGAGAAGAGTCGTGTCAGACAAGGTAATATTTTCATGTTGGAAATTGGCTTTTGAAATAATCGAAGTTCATATGTCTGTTGTTCTAAACCACAAGTACTAGCTGTGTGATGGGTTGGAACGCCGCATCCACCACCACCACCGCATCCACCATCACCACATCCACCATCACCACATCCACCGCATCCACCACCACCGCATCCTCCATCACCACATCCACCACCACATCCACCATCACATCCACCATCACCTCCACATCCACCATGACATCCACAGCCACATCCACTACCACATCCACCACCACCACATCCACCACCACCGCATCCACCACCACCTCCACCCCATCCACCACCACCACCACCACCGCATCCACCACCACCACCGCATCCACCATCACCACATCCACCGCATCCACCACCACCGCATCCACCACCAACACCACATCCACCACCACCACATCCACCACCACATCCACCAACACATCCACCATCACCTCCACATCCACCATGACATCCACCACCACATCCACCACCACCACATCCACCACCACCACATCCACCACCACCGCATCCACCACCACCACCACACCCACCACCACCACCACACCCACCACCACTACATCCACCACCACATCCACTACAACCACCACCCCATCCACCACTACCACCACCACCGCATCCACCACCACCGCCGCATCCACCACCACATCCACCATCACCACCACATCCACCATCACATCCACCATCAAATCCACCACCACATCCACCACCACATCCACCATCACATCCACCATGACATCCACCGCCACATCCACCACCACATCCACCACATCCACCACCACTTCACCACCGCATCCACCACCACATCCACCACCACCACCACATCCACCACATCCACCACCACATCCACCACATCCACCACCACATCCACCACTTCCACCACCACCACATCCACCACCATCACATCCACCACTGCATCCACCACCACCACATCCACCACCACATCCACCACCACATCCACCACCACATCCACCACCTCATCCACCACCTCATCCACCACCTCATCCACCAACGCATCCACCAACGCATCCACCACCGCATCCACCACCACCACATCCACCACCACTGCATCCACCACCACTGCATCCACCACCACCACATCCACCACCACCACATCCACCACCACCGCATCCACCACCACCACCACACCCACCACCACCACCACACCCACCACCACATCCACCACCACATCCACTACAACCACCACCCCATCCACCACTACCACCACCACCGCATCCACCACCACCGCCGCATCCACCACATCCACCACCACCACATCCACCGCATCCACCACCACATCCACCATCACCACCACATCCACCATCACATCCACCATCAAATCCACCACCACATCCACCATCACATCCACCATGACATCCACCATGCCATCCACCGCCACATCCACCACCACATCCACCACCACTTCACCACCGCATCCACCACCACATCCACCACCACCACCACATCCACCACCACATCCACCACCACCACCACATCCACCACCACCACATCCACCACCACCACATCCACCACTGCATCCACCACCACCACATCCACCACCACATCCACCACCACATCCACCACCACATCCACCACCACATCCACCACCTCATCCACCACCTCATCCACCACCTCATCCACCACCTCATCCACCACCTCATCCACAACCTCATCCACCAACGCATCCACCAACGCATCCACCACCACCCCATCCACCACCACCGCATCCACCACCACCGCATCCACCACCACCACCACACCCACCACCACATCCACTACAACCACCACCCCATCCACCACTAACACCACCACTGCATCCACCACCACCGCATCCACCACCACATCTACCATCAACACCACATCCACCATCACATCCACCACCACCACCACATCCACCACCACCACCACATCCACCAACACATCCACCATCACCTCCACATCCACCATGACATCCACCGCCACAGCCACCACCACATCCACCACCACCGCATCCACCACCACCGCATCCACCACCACCGCATCCACCACCACCACATCCACCACCACCACTACATCCACCACCACATCCACTACAACCACCACCCCATCCACCACATCCACCACCACCACATCCACCACCACATCCACCATCAACACCACATCCACCATCACATCCACCACCACCACATCCACCAACACATCCACCATCACCTCCACATCCACCATGACATCCACCGCCACAGCCACCACCACATCCACCACCAACACATCCACCACCACCGCATCCACCACCACCGCATCCATCCCCACCACCACCACCACACCCACCACCACATCCACTACAACCACCACCCCATCCACCACTACCACCACCGCCGCATCCACCACATCCACCACCACATCCACCATCACCACCACATCCACCATCACCACCACATCCACCATCACATCCACCATCAAATCCACCACCACCACCACCACATCCACCACCACATCCACCATCACATCCACCATGACATCCACCGCCACATCCAGCACCACATCCACCACCACCACATCCACCACCTCATCCACCACCACCACATCCACCACCACTTCACCACCGCATCCACCACCACCACATCCACCACCACCACATCCACCGCATCCACCACCACATCCACCACCACATCCACCACTTCCACTGCATCCACCACCACCACATCCACCACCACCACATCCACCACCGCATCCACCACCACCTCATCCACCACCTCATCCACCACCTCATCCACCACCTCATCCACCACTTCATCCACCAACACATCCACCATAACCACCACATCCACAACCACCACATCCACCACAACCAACACATCCACAACCACCACATCCACCACCACCACATCCACCACAACACCACCACATCCACCATCACATCCACCACGTCCACCATCACATCCACCACCACATCCACCACGTCCACCATGACATCCATCACCTTCACATCCACCATGACATCCACCACATACACCACTTCCACCGCATCCACCACCACCGCATCCACCACCACCACCACATCCGCCACCACCACCACATCCACCACCACCACATCCACCACCACCACCACATCCACCACAACCACATCCACCACCACCACCACATCCATCACCGCATCCACCACCACCTCATCCACCACCTCATCCACCACCACCACATCCACCACTGCATCCACCACCACATCCACCACACCCACCACCATCACTTCCACCACCACATCCACCACCACTTTCACCACATCCACAACCACCACATCCACCACCACCACATCCACCACATAAACACCACATCGACCACCTCCACCACCACCACCACATCCACCACCACCACCACCACCACCACCTCCACCACCACCACCACATCCACCACTACCCCCACATCCACCACCACATCCACCCCCACATCCACCACCATCACCACCACAACCACATTCACCACCACATCCACCACCACCACCACCACATCCACCACCACATCCACCACCACCATATCCCCCAGATCCACCACCACCACATCTACATGTGTGTGGCTCTGTGTGTGTAGGTGCAAATGCAATGTTCTTGGATTGTCGTCACAATAAAATACACTGAACATAATCTTCACAAAAGTTATTTACAAACGTTTAAGCTATTGCCATTATAAATTACAATAACTTTTATTTAAGTATTAATTATTTACAAAATTAAAAGCCATTATTATTTGTAATATCAATACATCTAAGTCACGTAAATACAACACACATTGCATTACAAATGCTATAGGTGTCACATTTGCAAAAGTTAAAACTATTGACATTGTAACTGACAAAGCTATTAATTTTGCTACTTTCAAAACCAACACATAAATAAAAAAAGTGTCATTTACAATACCAATAGCTCAAACTTTCCTAATGCGAGACACTACAACCACCACCCCATCCACCACTACCACCACCACAGCATCCACCACCACCGCATCCACCACCACATCCACCATCCACACCACATCCACCATCACATCCACCACCACCACCACCACCACATCCACCACCACCACCACATCCACCAACACATCCACCATCACCTCCACATCCACCATGACATCCACCGCCACAGCCACCACCACATCCACCACCACCGCATCCACCACCACCACATCCACCACCACCACATCCACCACCACCACTACATCCACCACCACATCCACTACAACCACCACCCCATCCACCACATCCACCACCACCGCATCCACCACCACATCCACCATCAACACCACATCCACCATCACATCCACCACCACCACCACCACATCCACCAACACATCCACCATCACCTCCACATCCACCATGACATCCACCGCCACAGCCACCACCACATCCACCACTAACACATCCACCACCACCGCATCCACCACCACCACCACCACACCCACCACCACCACACCCACCACCACATCCACTACAACCACCACCCCATCCACCACTACCACCACCGCCGCATCCACCACATCCACCACCACCACATCCACCACCACCACCACCACATCCACCACCACATCCACCACCACCACCATATCCCCCAGATCCACCACCACCACATCTACATGTGTGTGGCTCTGTGTGTGTAGGTGCAAATGCAATGTTCTTGGATTGTCGCCACAATAAAATACACTGAACATAATCTTCACAAAAGTTATTTACAAACGTTTAAGCTATTGCCATTATAAATTACAATAACTTTTATTTAAGTATTAATTATTTACAAAATTAAAAGCCATTGTTATTTGTAATATCAATACATCTAAGTCACGTAAATACAACACACATTACATTACAAATGCTATAGGTGTCACATTTGCAAAAGTTAAAACTATTGACATTGTAACTGACAAAGCTAATAATTTTGCAACTTTCAAAACCAACACATAAATTAAAAAAAGTGTAATTTACAATACCAATAGCTCAAACTTTCCTAATGCGAGACCTATTGCATTTCCAATGCTTGTTGTTTGTAGTGTGTAGGTCTGACTGCACTCTATTTTAGGTCCTAGGCCAGAATGTGGCAACATGTTTGTGTGTTGATTTCAGGACATGTCTAAGACTTTGTGTAATGTGATTTCTCAAAAGAGAGCTGTTTAGCCTCATTCTATGCTAGGCCTTGTTCGAGGCCTAAGCAACATTTTCAAACTTGGCACTTCTTTCTCTGTACAGAAGAATTAACTTTTCTAGCATGTTCAGGTTAGAATTCCTTTTTGCAGATTTTATATCATTTTCATGGTTAATTGAGTAATCCTCAGTCTCCTCATGGCCCAGACTTGAAGGCAGCAACAGATGTGAATAAAACTGTGTTTTTGTATATAGACATCACTTGCTGGCTGTGAAATAAATTTATGACTAGATTGTACAGATACATTTTTTCAGCATTCTTTACACCCCAGACTGCCTTTTCCTCATTTGTGAATTCTTACTTTTGTTATTACATGTTCTGTTCCCAGAGATTCCAGTCTTACCCTTTCTCCTTGACTTCGTACTAGATTTCAGATTTATGTGATGATTAGCTGGTTGGGAAAGAGTATCTAAAAACCTTGTGCAGGGCGTTAAGACTGCATGTAAGTATTCAGTTATCAGACCTGCAGTGCCCCTAGTCTTTACCAATGTTACTTGCTCTGTAAGCTTTAAAAGGCTTAATTTACCAAATATTTCTCTACAAATTAGACCTCAAAGAGTAACCAAATAGTGTTTCTTGAAAGGGCACGCCCCTTGAATGTGGGCCACGCCCCTTAACTGCAGGCCATGCCCCTTACATTTATGCCACGCCCCTAGAACGTGGGCCACTTTTTTCGTCAGTGCCCGGGCCAAATTGTGATCCCAATCCGACCCTGCAGGCTGTCCCTGGGACCCGCAGCCACTGCTGCATAGCTAGCAGCTCTGGGTGCACAGAGCACCCCCAACAACCCGAGCAGCATGCTAGATGGGATCCCCAACGAAACAAAGACATAAACATCTAAGGACACAGGACTGTTGGGAGACGGCATACATCACTAACAGGCATCTGTTAGCTCCTAGGAAAAACCTTTGCATGCGGAGGGAGCTGCAAACTTTCACGATCAGGTGAGATTTCTGTCTGCGGTCATAACATAGGCCTTTCACAGCTAGTTAGACCGTAAGATGTCCTCCGGGACTCGCATCCACGCTAAGTGCCACTATAGCCACGCCCACTGCCCACACCTCTGAGCCATGCCTGGAGGTCGTGCCCGACCCGGCTGCTTGCGCAACACCCACCTCGCCTGGCAAGGGAGGCTCAGGGGTCATCAAAGGGCGTCAGGTGACCAAACCCCCGCGGAGCACGTCCATTCGATCCTAATGCCACACTAGTTGTTCGCTGCCCGCTTCCCCGTGACATGACCCTACCGGGGTCCATGCCCAGGATGATACCATAGGGGGACCGCTCTACCTCCCTACAGCCTGAGATGTGAGGGGGGCGGGGTGGCACGAACCACTGTGGCCCACTGCGATGCGGCAGAGCCACGAAGGCCAAGACCCCACCGGACTGTGCTGATGCCCAAACCAGAGAGACCGCCAGATAACTAGTGCTCGTCGAATGAGGAGTGTGAGCCCCTCGCTTGCCACCTACTCCCTGATTGCACGGAACACCAGCCAGAATCGGGAGAAGGTAGCCGTGTGGTACCGCTGGTCACCCCCTCCTGAACGCCGCTAGATAGTTTTCCGACTTAGATCAGCACTTGCTGCTGCTTTCTAGGTGCAAAATGGAGAACGGTGCCCCACCCCCTCCTCTGACCTGCGAGGACCCAGCGGTTGCTCCCCTTCCTACCTTGAGTCTTGCACTTCCTGTCCGTGGACATACTAAACGAAGAAGTTTAATGTAAAGGGCTCAAAGGAAGGAAAATTGGTTCAATGGTTGCAAGAAGTGACATGTAAAAGCCCGGTCGGTCATGTTATAAAATTAATCTCATTTAAAAATGGCTCAGTGGGACAATTTAATTGTTGCTACCCACGAGATGCCTTAACCCACGAGGTGCGGTCTCACACGTCCCGCCAACGCGTTCCTCAATCGTTGCGACACTTGACCTACGTGTGCCAGCAGAGCCAACATACATCAAGCGTGTAGAGGCACCCCTAGAAAATGGCCTCCACCCCCAAATACAGGATGTCCGCATCTGCAAACTGACCCCCGGCTTGGAATTTCACGAATAGGGCCGCCAGGACCAATCACCATGCCCGGTCCCAGGGGCATGCGACTCTTCACAGTCCAGACCACTACCTTCCGGTCACTACACAGTAACAATCAACCACCGAACCACGTTGCGGCCAGGTCTAAGTTTAGAAAGCTCCAAAGATATTGGAGCGCTATACCGATAAACCTTCATGCTACACGAGGCTCCAACAGTCTCTCCCATACCACTCCTCAACAGCCCCGGCGTGCCACTAAAACATTTGCGGAAGGACAACATGCCACAAACAGTGCTGCTAGGAACACAGGCACTTTAAACAGTCACCACCACGCCGCACAATTCCATGCTGCATCCTCTGCCACACAACCCCAGGCCAACGTTCTCGCGGGCATCCTCGGCTCCAACCCCACAACCAGGCGACCAGACTCCCACAGCCACAGACCGAAAGGGAGAGACCATAGCACAGTGCCAAGCACCCACCGTAACAACCCGATGCCAGACCAAGATACGCGGCGACCCCAGCACGAACCAAACAGCATCAGGGCAGCAGGTGGCGGGGGAGGTATAAGTACCCCTCCCCCGCCCTCTCCTGCCCGGACGTGACATCGGCATAGGAGACCCTCGAGTATCCCGGACACTAGGAGGCTGACTCGTTGTGTGCCATCCTGTGGCACTAATTGGGGCCACCCTCTTAGGAGGGCCCCCTGCGTGGGCCCAGGGCAGCCCTGCATTGCCGCTCCTTTTAAGATTACAATATCAATGTTTCCCCATGGCTTTGCGAGGTTTCCATAAGTAAGGGGTGAAGCAGTAATGAAAGTGTTTCTCTTTTGCCCACTTACTCTCTGGCCTGAAAAGTCTGTTACTTTGCCTTAGCAAAGTGTTAATTCCGAGATGTTTCATACTTTTTATGCCACATGTGCAGCCCGATAGTATGTACACACATGTGAGGATCTTATCATTGAGGCACAATGAACGCTAGACGCCTGGTACAGTCTTTGTACTCCATCAGGTTTTCCTTCTTTGTTTGCTCCTAGTACCTTATGACTACCCTAGTTTGTATGATTCAGGCACACTGCCAATAGACTTGGAGTAGTACATACTGTAATAATGACAGTTGCACCACTATTGTTCTTCCTTTTAGAGCGGTGCCCCCATCCTGAGCTGTCGCCAGGTTGAGGTGGAGTTCCTTGCTCAGCAAAAGCGGGTAAGAGTTTCTCTTGTTTCTTTTTAGGTCTCGCCTACGCAGCGCATATGCGCTACGTAGGAGACCTTCAGCCATCGTACAAATCTTTTTCCAAGCACATACTTGTGCTTGTGGCGGCATACAGCTTGCTGGAGTGCGCAGCGGCGCACCACAGGCATGAGTATGGTGGCATACAGCTTGCTGGAGTGCACAGCGGCGCACCACAAACATGAGTATGTGCTTTGAAAAAGAGAAAACAGCTGCTGCTTAGCACCGGCGCGTATGCACTTACCCCACCCCTCCCACTTGTTTACTTCTGAAAGCCTCAAGGCTCAAGCCCACCCAGGTGCATATGTTGTCTCCTGTGTGTGCTCGTGTGCATTCCCACTTGTTAACTTTGCCTCCCAACGGAACTTAAGATACTTAACATACCGCGCTCCTTCATGTGACACTGCACTGAGCGCGCGACCGGCTGATGGCACTTTCATTTTTAACTTGTTTTTAATCTGCCAAAAATCGCAGTTTGTTGTGTGGCTCTTGCAGAACACAGACTTGGGCATTCTCTTGCACTGCCCGGCAGATGGCACCTGCATTTATTTTACTCTGCCTGGCCAAGCTTTGCACAATCTGTTGAAAGTTCAGGATGTGTTGTTGGACCGCTCTTTTTAATGGGGGCCCACTGTGAGTGAGCTACTTTCTGTGCTGAAGCTTCTCCAGTATATGTAGTTGATGTAATGTGCTGCAAGGTCCAGCAGTGTACAGCACACTTTATTTTGTTTGCATCTTATGTGCACAGCGGATCAAGAGCCTGTCCTATTTTTGTGAGTCTTTATGCAGAGTAGTAAGTAAAGCTGCTGATCCACACGTGCATGCAGATCAGGTGGGGCATGGAATGGCTTATTGGCATCCAAGGTATGTGAAACGCTTGCTTGAGCTCCCCGAGAATTCCGTCTCTTAGGACTATACATATTATTTCAGTGGCTTTAGCAATTCCGTTTCTGGTGTGCTCTTTATAAATGACCAGTAGTAATATTATTGTCCTAGGCTCTTGCCACCAGAAAATACTGACATAATCTTGGGTATCCTTTAAAGCATCGAAGGACTACGTGGTATTTACTTAAAGGGTGTTATTGGAATTTTCATTCAACTCATTATTTGCAGATCTTATTTAATCTTTCTGACGAGAGGGGCAGGGAGTTAAATACCAATTGAGATAGGACTTTACTAGGTGAAAACAAGAAAAAAATGGACTTTTTTTAACACCTATATTTTAAAGGTAATTGCCTTTGTGTAGTTATCAATTTGTCTGTGTAGCTTTGTCAACTGTCTGAGTGCCAGTTATATCAAACGGAAGGCCTTTCTTTTATGAAGCAGGGTTTAGCATTACAGAGCAGCTATAAAGGCTTCTAAGTGCTGTAAACTTTCAACCTCCTTCCCACTCCCATTTACTTTAATAAAAGAAACATCTTGCTTGTAAAACTCCTCCAGGCTTCAGCTTTGTAAACATTGTTGCCTGGATTCTCACAGGAGAGCATTGCTCTGGAAGAGCAGCCCCTGGACAGCAGCAATGTGTGACTGTGCAATCAGCTTCCAGGTGGTTGCTGAAACCTTGAGATTGTATGTAGTTACAAACAATGTAAAATGCTTTATGTTTTCAATTTTCTGTTTGAAATAATAAATGTTTTATTTTGAGAAAGAAAGGTAACATTGGATAACATACGGAAACAAGCATTGGCATAGCCAATAGGTCTCGCCTTTGGGGCCCTATAAGTGGTTAGCCATGCAACAGTTGTTGTTGCACCAAGGATATTATGCTGCATATCTAATACTTGTAGGGTCCCAAAGGCAAGACCTATTGGCTATGCCAATGCTTGTTTCACTTATAGTAGATTGAAGCCATTAGTTATAACACCTCCCCACAGGTTGCACAGATTTGAATAAATGGTTCTGTTTCCATCAGGTAAATTCACCTTCCGGAGCAGTTGGACCATGGACACATCAGGTCCTTGTATCCTTTTTTGTTTATTCATTTGAGCGCTGTAGCAGCAGCATCCGTATAGGTCCTGAAGAAAGTCTTGCCTGAATTAGAGGCATTTTAGGCTGAAAAATGTTGACCACTACTTTCCACCATACCATGCGACTTAAATCCATGTCGCTGGTGCACTATTTTTAATCCTGGCAGAGGGTGCTCCCGAATAAAACGTATATTTTGCACACCATAGCTAGTTTTACTCGAACTTCTTGCACATTTTCATTTCCTTTGCACTGCGCCCTCGGTCACACTATTTTGCTCATCACATGTGGATTTAGAATATCCTAAGAAAGTAGACATTTAAAACATCCCTGAGCTCCACCCTCTCAGAGAGGGGGTAGTAGCCCTCAAAGGAACTAGGTTTTTCCTTTGAGAGGAGAATCCCATATGATGAAGCATGTCACCCTTGGTGAGTGAGGGATTTCGTCCTGAAAAGGGAATTTCCCACAGCTAGGTCTCTGTGCTATAGTCTGTGGCTTACTAATCTTGTATTCACCAATATTCGGCACATAATAGACCCAAGGATTTTGAACGTGTTTTTGTCTGATATTTTTGGGGGATATAATCCTTTGCAGGTATTTAAACTTCCCTAGGACCCCCCTGCTTGAAATTTGTCGTTGTGTTAGTATCTGTTTATATACACATATACCAATAACATGCAATCTTTCAAAAAACATTCTTTTATTAATTAAAACATTAAACTATTTAAAAATCTTTCAACTTAAATTTCCCACTCGAGTCAGTGCAACAGTAGGGAAAGTGTTGGATAACAAAGGGGTAAAAATTACAATTCCCACTCCACTGAGTGCAACTTTAGGGAAAGTGTTGGATAGCGGGTGGGTAAAAATTACTATTCCCACTCCAATGAGTGCAACAGTAGGGAAAGTGTTGGATATCGGAGGGGTAAAAATTACTATTTCCACTCCAATGAGTGCCACAGTAGGGAAAGTGTTGGATAGCGGAGGGGTAAAAATTACTATTCTCACTTCAATGAGTGCAACAGTACGGAAAGTGTTGGATAGCGGAGGGGTAAAAAATACTATTTCCACTCCAATGAGTGCAACAGTAGGGAGAGTGTTAGATCACGGAGGGATAAAATGTATTATTTGTGGATTACCAGGTCGGTGGCAGCTCCTGGTTCCCACTGGGGGCTTACGTGCTCAAGGGGCTACAGCGTGTTATCTACTGTGTTTTACTTTTATCTTCACTCGCATTTGCAGTTTCTGGCGCTCTGCATGATTAGATGCAGGCGCCCAGTATTTATAGGGCTCGCCTGCTGATGCGCTTCTGCGCATAGCTGGCGAAGCTCTATTGTAGCTTATCCCGAGTTTAACCACCACTGGCGATTCCACTGGCGATTCCTTGCAGTGCATGTGCTTTTTAGGTCATTGCGCAAGCGCAAGCCCTAAAAAGCGCGTGCACAATGCCACCAGCCGCCTGCATGCCTGCCTCGCATTACCACATCAAAGGCAGCCCAGCCTCCCCTCCCACAAGCTTCTCAGCGTGCGCTCATCCCCTAATTATTCACGGCCGTACTTTCAGGTCTCCTTTCATGCTCTCTGATGATTGTTTATTTGTATAGGTATACTTAGGACTTGTTTCTTTCAAACCCTTTCTCGAGCTTTACAGTTGCTGAACATCTTTTATTATTCGTTATGGGGTAATACTGCCACATCCACAGCACTTTGTCAACATCTTTTAATATTCCTTATGGGGTAATACTGCCACATCCACAGCACTTTGTCATGTCTCCTTCTCGAGTTATTTTGATTCACCGTATATTTACTCTTGTCTGACATTCCACGTGCTTCATTTTGGCTCTCATCAGAAGCTGCTTCTTCACTGGCCATAGACTGCTCAGCTCATTGTATTATCACAAGGTTGGTAGCAGCAACTTAGCTCTCTGGGAACCTATTGCTTTTGCAAACTTCACGCGCAGTTAATGGTGGTGATTGCTGCAGTACTGGCACGATTGAGATGTCAGCGCTGCGTACTATTTTATGCCTGAAATTTTAATTTAAAAAATCTATAGCACTCACTTAAACTTACCCACTGTGTTGTGTATAATATCTGTACCCCGCCCCGTTCCACCGCGGCTGGTGCCGTTTGTGTGGAGGGCGAGGCGATGCGCCATCTTGGGTGGGGCTGGACCGGAGCTAGCGGTCTAGTTCTTCCAGGAGGCCGGGCATAAAACAATCTAAGGCCCAGGGCTCCTCGAGAACGCAAGGTTGGTGGCAGCAACTTAGCTCTCTGGGAACCTATTGCTTTTGCAAACTTCACGCGCAGTTAATGGTGGTTATTGCTGCAGTACTGGCACGATTGAGATGTCAGCGCTGCGTACTATTTTATGCCTGAAATTTTAATTTAAAAAATGTATAGCACTCACTTAAACTTACCCACTGTGTTGTGTATAATATCTGTACCCCGCCCCGTTCCACCGCGGCTGGTGCCGTTTGTGTGGAGGGCGAGGCGAGGCGCCATCTTGGGTGGGGCTGGACCGGAGCTAGCGGTCTAGTTCTTCCGGGAGGCCGGGCATAAAACGATCTAAGGCCCAGGGCTCCTCGAGAACGCAAGGTTGGTGGCAGCAACTTAGCTCTCTGGGAACCTATTGCTTTTGCAAACTTCACGCGCAGTTAATGGTGGTGATTGCTGCAGTACTGGCACGATTGAGATGTCAGCACTGCGTACTATTTTATGCCTGAAATTTTAATTTAAAAAATCTATAGCACTCACTTAAACTTACCCACTGTGTTGTGTATAATATATGTACCCCGCCCCGTTCCACCGCGGCTGGTGCCATTTGTGTGGAGGGCAAGGCGAGGTGCCATCTTGGGTGGGGCTGGACCGGAGCTAGCAGTCTAGTTCTTCCGGGAGTCCGGGCATAAATCGATCTAAGGCCCAGGGCTCCTCGAGAACGCAAGGTTGGTGGCAGCAACTTAGCTCTCTGGGAACCTATTGCTTTTGCAAACTTCACGCGCAGTTAATGGTGGTGATTGCTGCAGTACTGGCACGATTGAGATGTCAGTGCTGCGTACTATTTTATGCCTGAAATTTTAATTTAAAAAATCTATAGCACTCACTTACACTTACCCACTGTGTTATGTATAATATTTGTACGCCGCCCCGTTCCACCGCGGCTGGTGCCGTTTGTGTGGAGGGCGAGGCGAGGCGCCATCTTGGGTGGGGCTGGACCAGAGCTAGCGGTCTAGTTCTTCCGGGAGGCAGGGCATAAAACCAAATGTGTATCCGGGAGCGCAACGGACGAGCGCAGCGGGCGCGACGAATGCGCGCCGAAGTCGCGAATAAGTCAAGCCCGTCTGCGCCCATCTGCGCCCGTCCGCGGCCGACCGGGGCCTGGGGCTAGTACCCCTGGTCAAATTTACACCTATTCTTCCCAGGACCTGATACTGCTAATACCTACAGATATTTTATGCCCTCCATTACCATCGTATGTACTAAAGCGCGCTGCCACTTATGGCATCCTTAAGCCTAACTATATAGCTGGCAAAGTTATGCATTCCAACCCCCGCACTTCCCCTCAACCCTTACCAGAATCTAAGACTACGCTTAAATGTTACTATCTGAACACTAGGTCAATGGCCAAACACCATATGGACATATTTTTTCTGCTGCAAGCTGAGCAACCTGACATCTTGCTCCTTACGGAGACTTGGCTAAACGCAGATTCATTACCATATATTCTGGCGGCCGTTCCTTCTGATTATTACATTTTAAATGTCAATAGACCTGTTGATAAAAGGGGCGGAGGAGTAGCAGCCATTATCCGCAACATCTACAAGTTCTCATCACTACCATCTTTTGACCTCACTGGGTCAGATAACATTGTTTTTAAAATGGACACTGATAGTGGATCACTATTAATGATCCTCATCTATCTCCCCCCTCAAACCATGCCTACATTTGATGTATCATTGGCAGAACAACTAGCTCCCCTCACTATTAACTATAATAAAATTGTGTTGCTGGGCGATTTTAACCTCTGGCTAGATACCACTGTGTTGGACACCCAGGCAGCTGCGCTGAAAAAGGCATTATTAGATCTGAATTTAACTCAACAGATTCACTTGCCAACTCATGAAAAAGGGCATAGCCTTGATCAAATATGGTCTCAGAATATCCCCCTGGCTATTTGTTCCATTACTCCTTGTATTTGGACGGACCACTTTCTGATACACTTTACACTCGCCATTGCGAAGAGTAGAAAGCAGCCTTTCCAGATAGGTGGGAAAGTTAGAATATGGAAGAACACTGACATCCCAGCTTTTCTGGACACTTTGACATCGTCTCTTCCCCCTATGGCTCAGGACATTGATGGCATTGAAGAAGCCTATTCCAACTGGCTACGACAGGCAGCTGACGTTCATGCCCCTTGTTCTAACATTCCCCGCTCCCGCCCTAATGACGCTCATAAGTGGTTCACACCCCACTTGAAGTCTCAAAAACTTGAAGTCCGTCAAAAAGAGCGTAAATGGCGAAGTGGCTATTTGGTACAAGACAAAGCCGACTACCGCAAGGCCCGTAAGGACTACCAGAAACTTGTCCTAAAACACAAAACAGACTATTTTTCGGAGAAAATTCTTAGCTCTCATAATAAATCAAAGGAATTGTTCAATATTGTAGATGGTCTTAGTGGTAGTGACAGAATTACTCCATCGGTCACTCCTACTCAGGACCTATGCAATTCACTGAACTCTTTTTTTCTGAATAAAATCTGTACCATAAAACAAAGCATTTCTACTACTCTGCCCCCCCCCCCCTTTCCTGGATGATGCGTATCATAACTCTTTTACGCTGGAATCCTTTCCCCTTATTGATGGTGACACCCTGTCCAAGTTTTTTGCCAGGGTTAAATCGGGCTCACCTGACGATATCTGCCCCCCGTACATCTTGAGAGAGGTGGGAACAGCTATTCCTGAGGGTGTGCTCTCTCTGTTGAACGGATCACTTCTACAGGGTAAAGTCCCCAATAACCTTAAAAAGGCCTTACTCATCCCTTTGATTAAGAAAGTCGGAGCAAACCCGCTTGATCCGCTTAATTACAGGCCTATATCACTGCTGCCGTATTGTGCTAAGCTATTGGAGGCTCACGTCTGCACTAACATGTCTAAATTCATAGAAGATACAGAATACCTCGAACCTAATCAAGCTGGCTTTCGCTCGTGCCATTCAACTGAAGCAGTCATCCTGGCGGTACAAAATACCCTGAGGCGGAATGCGGACAACGGGATTCACCAGGCCCTGGTTTTATTGGACCTTTCGGCAGCGTTCGACACGGTTGATTATACCATCTTGGTCAACCGTGTCGAACAAGCAGGTCTCAGGGGACCTGCGTTGAGTTGGATCCGTTCATTTATTACTGGCCGCACTAAATCTGTAAGATTGGACCCTTTTACAGCTCCCACTATTTCCACCACATGTGGAGTACCTCAGGGTTCATCTTTGTCACCTTTACTCTTTAATTTGTACCTACGCCCGCTATTGTACTCCCTAAGAAATGCGAAAGTTACCATCTTCAACTATGCAGACGATCTGCAACTCATCTTCCCTCTGAACACCAAGGACTCGGTGGAGGAATTCCAAAACACCATGTCACATATCCAGGGTTGGATGAGTTGCAACCATCTGAAACTCAACCCAGGCAAGACTGAATTGGTCTTGCCTGGGCAGAGCGTATTAAGCTGGAGCCCATGCTTTTGGCCATCTGGCATGGGGGCTCCACCTTCTAGTTCGTCCTCAGTCAAAAGTCTGGGAGTACTAATTAGTGAGGACCTCTCTTTGAAAAGACAGGTAGGCGCGGTAGTGTCCTCTAGCTTTTTTCAATTAAAAAAAATAAGAAAAATTGCTTGCTTTTTCTCACAGGCTGCCCTCATCCAGGTCATAATTGCCTTGGTTTTGTCTCGACTAGATTTCTCCAATAGTCTCTATTTGGGGCTCCAAATTGGAGAGTTAAACGTCTTCAGCTAGTCCAAAATCAGGCTGCCAGACTAATTCTGAGCCTTCCTAAAAGGCAGTCTATTAAACCTGGGTTGAAACATTTACATTGGCTGCCTGTTGCGCAGCGAGTAGCATTCAAAACAGGGTGTATCCTATTTAAATCTTTACAAGACTCTGGCCCGAAGTTCATAAAAGATCTGTTCCTTAGCTACAATCCCTCCAGAAATCTTCGTTCCGCTCAAAAATCTCTACTGAGCGTTCCTTCTTATAAAAGGAAGCGTCTAGGAGGCTGCTGCTTTGACCATCTTGCAGCCACTTCTGGAAATCCCTTCCTCTACAATTGAAAGTGAGTGGTAATCTTCTTAGCTTCAGACACTCCCTCAAACAAGGCTATTCTCACAGGCTTATTGCTGAGTTGCATTTTATTACTTTAACTGCTGTGTTGTGTTCTTTCCTATAGCGCCATGAAGCCCTAGGGCGTACGAGCGCTTAATAAATACATATTAACATTAACATTAACATTAACAATTGTCTGCTTATAGTTTGTATTTTACTGATCCACAGTCTGCCACCTTTGTGTTGTGTGTATAGCGCGTTAATTGGGCTTCCAGCATTTGGCAGACCAAGCCTTCAAATTCACACGTAGCCGGTAATCCAGGAAGCGCTGCCCCGACCAGTCCATTAACACGTTAACTCCTGTCTTGAACAAAACGTGCAGCTTTACACTGCCGCATTTCTTCCTGGAACGAAATGACCCACTGAGTTTTAAATGACATCTTGAAATGCGCCTAATGCTTGGTCTGCTGTTGAATCCCTACAGATTAACCCTTCCTTGTCTCTGTCATGTCCTGTCACCTGCCGTTCCCAGACCTGTAGTCACATTTGTGTTTCATTGCACCAATAAGATTAGTGTTTTGTTTCTTGTAACTGTCAGCGTGAACTCGGGGGATGCCGAGACCCCCCTGTCAAAATTTTCCAGTGTAAGGACCCCCTTCTGATTCGCACATTCAACAGATACTTAAATGGTCACCGAAAATCATTTTGATAGCAAACCTCATAGATCACCTCTCACCTATCTTCTCTCACCCTTCAACAGTAGCCCTCCTCTCTGCCCTCACCTCTCCTCTTGCGTTTCCGCACTTCCTTCGCCACTTCACAATTCTCCTCATCCCTGACCCCTTAAATCAAATTCTCACCCTCCCTTGCTGCCCTCATCACCTCTCGTGGCTGTCTCCTCTCACCCTCTCACTCTTTCACGTCTCTCACCTTGCGTCTGCTCACTTCACTCATCCTCCCCTTCTCTCCAATTCCCTCTCATACCCGCATCCTGCCTGTCACTCCGCACCTCTCTCCTTGCCTTCCAGTCGGCCTCGCATGGACCAATACGCATTCATAACATATTATGGTACCTGTTGTGCGCCCAATATTTCTTCTGTAAGTATAGGCACAGTATGTTTGTTTTTATATTTTAGCTGTTTATTCCTATTTCTTCGTTATACATCATCTTCCAAGTATTTGCCCTTATTTTATTTGCTCCTAATGCAAAGTTTGAGGGGCACTTCGCAAGTTTGGGGTAAAGTAACCCTTTAATCCAGATTGTCCTTGAGCTTTTTTGTTGCTATGGTTCATAGGACACAATATATGCAAAAAAGCAGAATAGAAATTTTAAAGTCTGGCTCCATGTTTGCCTCTGTGTGTATCCTCACGCAGCACTTTGACACTCTTCTGAGCCTTAACTGTGCTTCAAAAAATATGCAAAATAATATGAGAGGCCTTAAAATTTAGTAATCAAAACAGGCCCGAGGCTAATATACACATGCCTTATTAAAACAGCCCTTTTTGCCAGGCCTACGGAATAATCTACCTTATTTTTTAAAAAATGGGAGAATCTACAAGGAGGACGAACTTATTGTGGGAAACAGTTTCAGGCAGGAAATTCTTATAGATAAGAATGTGTGTGCGTGGTGAAAAGTCAGGGCATGGTGGACGAGGCAGCTTACTTACAAGTTCTACAAAGCTTCGTTTGCTTTGGCAACATGGAAACAGCTTAGAGAGGCAAAGGCAGCCACGAGGAAGAAGCACGAAAAGGACACCAGCTGAAAAAACAGCAGCAGCAACGAGATAGACCGGGAAAGGCAACAGGACGGAGTGCAAGGAAGCGGGACAAAATAATATGGAAGCACTCCTGAGCATTTCAGAGCTGCATATTTATGGCCTCAGTTATCGGCCCGTCTCTCTGATTGTTGGACAGTCGTGGATGACGTTGTATTCTTTTACGAAGTCCTCCAATCAGAGAGCACATTGAGACACCCCACTCTGAATCCAAAACGAAGATCAAACGTTTTGGATTCTGGATCCAGGCAGTTCCATGCAGGAGTGCAACCGGGAATGCGCGACCCCCTTTGTATGTCTCCACGCCCCCCCTAGGGGTCGCGCCCCACAGATTGAAGACCCCTGACATAGACTGACAATAATGTAACTCACGGGGATCAATTTGTAAATAAGATAAAAAACTATTAATAATTGTAACAGACGAAAGTTTTTCTAGGAAGGCCACTGCTGGCGCCGTCGAATACTTACATTACTTGATTCCCGCACATGCCACTTTGTCCCACGGCCTGCGCTTACTGCCTGTAGTCCACTCTTACAGCTTCCAGCTCCACCCATGCACCCACCACCCAGCTCCACATTTGCACCCACCACACAGCTCCACCGAAGCACCCACCACATAGCTCCGCCGATGCACCCACCACACAGCTCCGCCAATGCACCCACCACCCTGCTCCGCCGATGCACCCATCAACCAGCTCCACCGATGCACCCACCACACAGCTCCGCCGATGCACCCACCACATAGCACCACCAAGGCACCCACCACACAGCTCCACCGATGCACCCACCACACAGCTCCACCGATGCACCCACCACACAGCTCCACTGATGCACCCACCACACAGCTCCACCGATGCACCCACCACACAGCTCCACCGATGCCCCCACCACAAAGCTCCACCGAGGCACCCACCACACAGCTCCACCGATGCACCCACCACACAACTCCACCGATGCACCCACCACACAGCTCCACTGATGCACCCACCACACAGCTCCACTGATGCAATCACCACACAGCTCCACCAACACAGCTCCACCGATGCACCCACCACCCAGCTCCACCGATGCCCCCACCACACAGCTCAACCGACACAGCTCCACTGATGCACCCACCACACAGCTCCACCGATGCACCCACCACACAGCTCCACCGAGGCACCCACCATACAGCTCCAAAGATGCACCCACCACACAGCTCCGTCGATGCAACCACCACACAGCTCCACTGATGCACCCACCACACAGCTTCACCAATGCACCCACCACCCAGCTCCACCGATGCACCCACCAGACCGCTCCACCGATGCACCCACCACACAGCTCCATCGATGCAGCCACCGCACAGCTCCACCGATGCACCCACCACAAAGCTCCACCGAGGCACCCACCACACACCTCCACCGATGCACCGACCACACAGCTCCACCGATGCGCCCACCACACAGCTTCACCGATGCATCCACCACACAGCTCCACCGATGCACCCACCACACCGCTCCACTGATGCAACCACCACACAGCTCCACCAACACAGCTCCACCGATGCACCCACCACCCAGCTCCACCGATGCCCCACCACACAGCTCCACCGACACAGCTCCACCGATGCACCCAGCTCCACCAATGCCCCCACCACACAGCTCAACCGACACAGCTCCACCGATGCACCCACCACACTGCTCCACTGAGGCACCCACCATGCAGCTCCACCGATGCACCCACCACACAGCTCAACCGATGCACCCACCACACAGCTCCACCGATGCAACCACCACACAGCTCCACTGATGCACCCACCACCCAGCTCCACCGATGCGCCCACCACCCAGCTCCACCGATTCCCCCACCACCCAGCTCCACCGATGCCCCCACCACACAGCTCCACCGATGCACCCACCGCACAGCTCCATCGATGCACCCACCGCACAGCTCCACCGATGCACCCACCACAAAGGTCTACCGAGGCACCCACCACACAGCTCCACCGATGCACCCACCACACAGCTCCACCGATGCAACCACCACACAGCTCTACCGATTCACCCACCACACAGCTCTACCGAAGCACCCACCACACAGCTCCACTGATGCACCCACCACACAGCTCAACCGATGCTCCACCAATGCACACACCACACAGCTCCACCAATGCACCCACTAAGCTCCACTGATGCACACACCACTCAGCGCAACCACAGCATCACTCAGCGCAACCACGGCATCACTCAGCACCACCACAGCATCACTCAGCGCAACCACAGCATGACTCAGCGCACCCACAGCATCACTGGTTCAAATATGTTCTTTCAATGTTTCAAGCTGTTTTCAAGCTTTCACGCTTTATTACAAATCACAAAAAGATGTTAATATTTCACTTTTGTTCTTGGATTTTTGCCACAATAAAAAACACTGAACATAATCTTCACAAAAGTTATTTACAAAAGTTTAAGCTATTGCCATTACAAATTAAATAAATTATTTAAGTATTAATTATTTAAAAAAATTAAAAGCCATTGTTATTTGTAATATCAATACATGTAAGTCACGTAAATACAAAACATGTTGCATTACAAATGCTATAGGTGTCACATTTGCAAAAGTTATAACTATTGGCATTGTAAATGACAAAGCTATTAATTTAGCTATTTTAAAATATAACACATAAATAAAAAAAAAATCATTTATAAGACCAATAGCTCAAACTTTCCTAATGCAAGCCCTATTGCATTTCCAATGCTTGTTTAATTTGCTGTCGTATTTTAATGCTTAGAACGCTGTGGGCTTACCATTTGTGTGGCTGCACTCGCCCCGGTCCATCGCGGCTCCTCTGCCGTTGCGTGTAGGGCGGCTCTTCCCCCGTGGCTCTCTGTGCCTGCCGGGTGGAAAGCGGGCGCCATCTTGGGGGAGCCTGAAGGACACTGAGAACAGAGTTAGCGGTCTAGTTGTCCGAGGCTCTTCTGCATAAAGTGCACATGGGTAACCGGACATGCAGCGGACGAGCGCAGCGGGAGCGACGAAGGCGCACCGAAGTTAAGCCCGTCTGCGCCCGTCCGCGGCCGGCCGGGGCTAGGGGCACATCATCATGCTCGCATTCTTAATTATTCTGCCTCACAGTTGTTCTCCCTTCAGGGTTCTTGTCCTCTCCAGCCCGCGACGTTACTAAGGACCTAGGAACTTGGCGTAGCCCGACCCTTGCCCTCGTCCTCCCTCCCCGATTCCCTGCCCTGCCTGTCCTCTTTTCCTTTGGTTCCCTCCCCCTCGCCCCCTTCCTCCACTTCCCCTTCCACCATCTCGGCCTTCCTTTTGAACACTAGGTCCGCAGTCAAGCACCAACTTGAGTTATTTAATTTTTTGGACTCTAATAAACCGGACCTTCTGTTTCTGACTGAAACATGGTTTTGTTCAGATTCCCTGCCAAGCGTCCTTGCCGCTCTACCGGCCCCCTACTTCTTACTCCGCGCTGACCGCCCAGAGGGGAAGTTGGGTGGCGGGGTTGCCTTGATCGCTCGCAAAGGACTCCACTTTCAGACGCTTCCTTCTCCCACGATTCCGGCAGCTGATTGCCTGGTTGTGCGTTCCGCTTCCTTCCTGGCCCCCATTAACTGTGTCTTAGTTTACAGACCGCCCCAGCCTAGCCCCTGTTTTATCCCCGCTATCCAGGACCTACTAGCCACTCTGGTCAAGTCAAGTCAAGTCAAGTCAAGATTTATATAGCGCGCTACATACCCATAGGGTCTCAAGGCGCTTGAGAAAGGGTGGGGAGTTACTTGTCGAATATCCAAGTTTTGAAGGAATTGGTGTAGAGTAGATATCCCTTCCCTGTGTGGTTCGTTGACAACCTCTTGCCCGGACTTAGCTGGCTTGGCTGTGTCATCCCAAGTAGCCACCCTCGACCGCTGGCTCTCGAGGGCCTGCGATCAAGTAGCCCCCATGAAGCGCATCACAGTCAGACGCGCTCATGATGCGAACAAGTGGTTCAGTTCTGGCCTCAAAGCCAAAAAAACTGGAGGTGCGACAAGCCGAGCGAGCCTGGAGGCTCGCCTACTGTCCCATTCGCAAGCAACGCTATACTTCTACTCTTAGCGAATACAAAAGATATATTCTTGCAGCCAAGGCCGAATATTTCTCTGGGCGAATCCTGGCTGCTGAGAGTCAGCCAAGAGAAATCTTTGCTACTGTCCGTGAGCTGGCCTCATCTGACAGGACATCGTCAAAAATTCCCCCTTCCCAGGACCTCTGCGACTCTCTCAATGAGTTTTTCATTGAGAAAGTCGCACTCATCAAGGCCAATATTCCCCCCCTTCCACCACTTTCAGCGACCCCCAACCGCCATCCAATAGGTCTACTCTCACTCACATTCCTTTATTGACCAGAGAAGCTTTTCTCCCTTTTCTCATCCGTGTCAAATCTAGCTCCCCTGCTGACATTTGCCCAGCTCACATTTTGCGCCAGCTCACATTTTGTGCCAGATTTTTTCAGATTGTCCTTTCCCTCCCCTTACCCTCTTGAACGATTCCCTCACTATGGGTGTTGTCCCTGTCCCCTTCAAAACCGCCACCATCATCCCCATCTTAGACCCCGCTTCGCCAGCAAACTACCGTCCCATCTCCCTTCTTCCTTTTTTGGGAAAGGTCCTTGAGTCGTACATCACTCAGGTACTCAGCTCCTTTGTGGAGGATAGCAGTTACCTTGCACCTTGCCAGGTGAGCTTTCGCCCTTGGCATTCCACGAGAAGGTGGTCATTTCGGTCATGGATCAGCTTAGGGAGGGGCTGGACTCTAACATTCCTCAGTCTCTTGTCCTCCTTGACTTGTCCGCCGCCTTTGACACGGTTGATCATTCTATTCTTCTTTCCCGTGTCAAGGCGGTGGGCATGGGGGGCCCAATATTGGCCTGGCTCAGCTCCTTCCTGAGTGGCCGTACCCAGGCCGTCCATTTGGCCGACTTCTCTGCCCTCCCCCGTAAGGTGCAGTGTAGCGTCCCCTGTGGTATTGGGTTCTCCAGGCCTACATACTCCGCA
This sequence comes from Lissotriton vulgaris, assembly GCF_964263255.1. NCBI lineage: Eukaryota > Metazoa > Chordata > Amphibia > Caudata > Salamandridae > Lissotriton > Lissotriton vulgaris. Next base: position 745,152 of record NW_028242307.1, read on the forward strand.
GAATACCCTCTACACCATATGAACTGTTGGCACGGAAACTAGAAAATGTAAAAGACAAGTTTATTAAGACCCCATGGGGTGGTGGTACATTCCTACAGCACCCTTCGGCAATGCAAGAAGTATCACACCGAACATCGGTGTAAGTCCTTCTTTTATACAGTGTTACAGACATTAAAAGATGGGCGGTACATGGTTACAGAGTTTTAAGTACATATATGGTGATTTTTGGAACACATCCAACTCATGGGAGGGGCTACAACACCACTGGTCAGTTTGGCGGAACATTCCTAAGTGATGACTGGTCAGTCAGAACTGCGCATGTGTGGGCTTGACCATTACTAAAAATAGCCTGTTGCTGGGCAAACTCAAGTGGTCAGTGGTACAGAGAAAGGACAAAAGGGCATGCTGACCACGCAGCGACGCATTCTCTAAAATGGCCGCCGTAACATACAAAATGGCGTTTAACAACTATGGTCAAGATAAGGGGGTAATGTGTAGCAAAGCTTAACGCTAACCCGATCATTGTCAAATTATGACAGACGACCCTTTTAGCGTTTAGCTGAAGCTACCTCATAATGGACATAATCAGGATACTCATCTTCTATATCAATAGACATAATCTGGTCCACTTCCTTATGAATCGTTTGTTCATGTTTAGCAAAAGCTCGTCACATAGAACATAATGCAGGGCCACACTGAATACATAGGCATAAGAAGAATAATATCCCAATTATTATACATAGAATTGTCAGTAACTTCCAGCCCCATGTACTAAGCATTGACCAAAACCACCCCGAAAAGGTCCACGTACCATTATCAGGGTGTATTTCAGCAGCAATTTTATGTAATTTGGATATGGCATCATACACAGATGGTGAATTATCTGGCACATAAACACAGCAACTACTTCCGATAATGCGGCATGCTCCCCCCCGGTCAGCTAGGACTACATCTAGAACCATCCGGTTCTGGAGCGTTACAATTCTAGAGATCTGAAGCTCCTCAGTCAAATTTCCTAATGCAAAAGCAGTATCATTGGCAACAGCTTCAACAACACGTGTTAACCGTCGTATTTTCCGGCTATTCAGAGCAGCTCCCACTAAAGAAAACAAACCCAAATTGAAATCGACATATTGTTGCAACGCAGTGTCTGTTTGATCTATCTCATCAAGAACTACTGCTCTCTTAACCCTATTCAATATAAAATCATGATATAATATATAATTATTATGATACATGGGCGGAGCAATAAACACAGGGGGCAATACAAAAGATATGTAACATGTTCCTAACCATCCTAAAGGGAGACGATGATAGCCTTTATTACCACATATGAAGTACGTATTTCGGGAGGTCACAAATGAAATGCCGTTTGGGGTATCAAAGGTGAGAGTGGTGTTACATTCACTTCTGCCAACTGGGATTGTACCTTTATTACGTACACAGAGATCAGCTTTTGTGTCAATAACATTAATAACATGAGAATTGGACATGTTGACACTTCGATGATTACTGTAGACTCGTGGTGCAGACACATTATCCGGGCGGTACTCCTCCCATTCAAACTTAGTTCCTTCTGCTTGCGGATAGCCGTCTCGATCATTAAAACAGATCTTATTGAGACGAAAAAGCAGCCCCCATTTTGTTGCCCATCGCAAGGTGAACAGGAGGGTGTACCAGGCATTGCAAAACCCATTATGAGAAAACGGAAGTGGGATAAGCGGTGTGCCCCCTTTCTTCTGATGTCCAGGTAACATCCCACATACCCAGCAGTTAGAAGTGTTCGTCATATTGTGAGTGTGATGCAGTATCTGAATAAAACTATTGTTCAAGTAAGTGTGTCGGTGTCGCTCTTCATGATACGGTAGAGTGAAATGAAAATGTTCAGATGGAGCCGGGGTAGTCAGCAGCAAATGTTCTCGCACAGGCACCACAAGTTCTACTACCCAGGCTATCACAGCTATTACCACAATTGTCAACACAAATAATACAGCACCAAGAATTATTTTGTCTCGTGCTGCAGAAGACGCCATAGTTCAAAGTTCACAATGTCTCAAAAAACACAGCTAAAAAAATAAAAATATGAGTGCTGAGCTCCGAGGTAGCCGTTGGTTTCTTCTCCGGGGTCAAGACGGGTGTCGCGACACTTGGCAGAACAGATCCCCCCCCCTTGATATTCCCGGCTTCCGTTTCACAAACCCCAGAGCGGTAACTCAACCAGTCTCGCACCCAAAAAAATCTTCTTATCGCGGTCGTAGATTGTATCTTTCTCGTCCAGAAACAGTGTGGTCCGGGAAGGCTCCCTCCCTTTCGGCAGACGTTACAGCTGGGCTCTTCTCCTCATCCAGGATATCTCGGTAGTCAGACAATGCAGTTGGGCTCACCAGATCCGGAGAGACACGACGGCAGTGAGTGGAGTGCACCCACCGCTTCCTGTTGGTAACTCGCACAGCCGTTCGAGTTGCGAGCAATACCTGCTCGGGGCCACGCCACCTCGGTTCCAAGCTGTTCGTCCTCTCGAACGAGCGGATCATAACATGATCCCCAGGGCGAAGATTGTGAGCCTCTCCAATGGAATTGTCAGGGAGCGCTTCTCGAACTTGTTGATGAATGGAAAGTAAATCATTTGTTAATCGTGCCAAATAATCGTTCATCATTATACAAGGCACATCATGTAACAATCGAGGCTTAGGAACTCCCCATATGTTCATCGGCCTTCCAAACACCACTTCATAAGGTGTGAGGCCAGTTCGGGAATGGGGCACTGATCTGATAGAGAGTAATGCCAAAGGCAGGGCATCCGGCCACTTCAAAGACGTGGATGCCACAATCTTTGCTAACTTTAGTTTCAGAGTAGCATTATAGCTTTCAACAAGACCTGCTGACTGAGGATGGAACACAGCATGAAACTTCTGCTGGATTCCCAATCCCTTCAACACGTACTCTACAATTTTCCCAACAAAATGAGGACCATTGTCGCTCCACAAAAATTTGCAAACGCCATAGTGTGGGAAGTACTCCTTGAGCAAAACCTTAGCTGTTGTCAATGCTGTATTATCCTTCATGGGGAAGGCCTCAACCCATTTGCTGAAAGCACACACCACCACTAAGACATACTTAAGGTTATTGCAACGCTCAAGCTGGATGTAATCCATTTGCAGTACTTCAAACGGTGCAGTAGGTGGAACGAACCCTCCTTTCGGAGTATGCGTCCCTTTTGCAGGATTGTGCTGTAAACATATCAGACAGGTCTGCACTACTCTCTTGGCCGTATTGGCAATCTCAGGATGCTCCCAAACTCGCGTTAGCAATCGAGTAATTGCAAGAACTCCAACATGTGCCAACCCATGTGTCATCTGGACCATCTCTTGCAAGTAAGCTGCAGGCAATTTCCATCGTTCCATATCTTTACTCCTCGAACAACCCTCATCATCCAGCACTCCCTCTGCTGCCCAGGTTGCAAGTTCTGCTTCGGTCGCTGATTTCTGAATGTCTAATATCTCCGCTCTAGCATCATGCCATCGCTCAGCCTGCGACTTCACCACATACATTGGAGAGTCTTTTCGTGACATAGCCGTTTGTCTTGCTATACTATCCGCAAAAGCATTGCCTTGTCCCACTTTGTCAGTGACCTTTTTATGTGCACTGCATTTGATTATCGCCACTTTCTTTGGGCAAAGCAACGCATTCAAGAGATCACGCACTAGCTCTCCGTGCATAATGTGTACTCCATGCGAAGTCAAAAACCCACGCTCTCTCCAGAGTAGGCCAAAATCATGCGCTACTCCGAAGGCGTACCGGCTGTCTGTGTAGATGTTCACACATAAGCCAGCACTCAATTCGCAGGCTCTTGTCAAAGCTATTAACTCTGCTGCTTGGGCCTCTGTGGTATTCGTGCTGTTTCTACCACTGTTTTAAGTGTCATGATCGCATATGCTGCAGAAGTTGTGCCATCTGGCAGCCTTAAACACGATCCATCAACCCACAGTTCCCCATCCACATCTGGAAGTGGCGTATCCTGTAAGCCGACACGACCCTTTGTTTGTTCTTCAGTCAGGAAAACACAGTCATGGTGTTCTTCCTCTTGGCCCTCCGCAACCGGATACGGCAATAAAGTGGCAGGGTTCAGGGTAGCACATCTCTTTAGTGTGATATGCGGCGCCAAAAGTGTAAGCTCATATCCTGTTAAACGTGCACTCGTGAGATACTGGGTTTTCGTTTGGTTTAGCAGAGCGTCTACCGCATGGGGAACTAAAACCAACAGTTTGTGTGACAAAACTATTCCCTCACTCTGTCGTATAGCTACTGCTGTTGCTGCAACTGCTCGGAAACACCCAGGTAATCCTCGTGCTACAGGATCAAGAATGGCCGAAAAGTATGCGCAGGGCCTCTGCTTATCCCCGTGTGTCTGCACTAACACCGACAATGCGCACCCAACTTTCTCGTGCACATACAATGTGAAAATCTTTGTGTAATCTGGTGTACCTAACACTGGTGCAGAACAAAGGGCCTGTCTCAATTGTTCAAAAGCATTCTGACATTCATCTGTCCATTCAAGGGGCATTGGTGTAGTTTTAGACAGTAACGCTAACAAAGGTTTTATAATGTGCGAAAACCCCATTATCCACTGTCTACAGAAGGACGTTAATCCTATGAAGGCACGCACATCTCTCTGAGTGCGGGGGACTGGTGTATCTAAAATTGCTTGAATTCGATCAGATGTTAATGCACGTCCCTCCTTAGACAAAAGATGACCGAGGTAGGTCACCTTTGGTCTACAATATTGTAACTTTTTCCTAGAAACTTTGTGATTATTCTGAGCCAGAAAGGAGAGCAAAGCAAGAGTACTCTCCTCGCAGTGTGCATAGGTGTCTGCAGCCAATAAGAGGTCATCAACGTATTGAATAAGAGCTACTCCAGACCGCAATTCAAAAGAGTCGAGCTGTCTTTTTAAAGCCTGGCTATAAATGCTAGGACTTTCTGTATAGCCTTGAGGAACACAACAAAATCTATACGATTTATTATTTAACCTGAAACCAAATAGGTATCTGCTGTCGGGATGGATGGGAATGGAAAAGAAAGCATTTTTAAGGTCAATGACAGAGAAAGTAGTGGCAGTGGGGGGACCAAAGTAAGTAAGGTGGTGATGTCAGACACCACCGGGTACTGGGGCACTACAATTTTGTTTATTTCTCTCAAATCAATAATAAATCGATAGACTTTGTCGTCAGTGTCTTTCTTGAGAATCGGAAGAATAGGGCTGTTACAGACATTGTAAAGAACTTCCTCCACTACTCCTGCAACTATCAAATCCTGAACAATGTGCGTCAGAGCAATCTCACCTTCTCTAGATATATTATACTGAGGTACACGTGGCAAAGAAACTCCCTCCTTGACAGTAATTCGAATAGGCGGAATGTGCATCTGTCAAGTCAAGTCAAGTCAAGTCATAAAATTTGTATAGCGCACTACATACCCAGAGGGTTTCAAGGCGCTTAGGAAGGGGGGGAGGATTATTTGTCAAATATCCACGTTTTAAGCTGCTTTCTGAACGCTAGGTGGTTCTGGGTGAGGCGAAGGTAAGCGGGGAGTGAGTTCCATGTTTTGGCAGCCAGGTATGAAAAGGATCTGCCTCCCATGGTGGTCTTGTTTATGCGAGGTACCGTGGCGAGGGCTTGGCTGGAAGAACGTAATTGGCGGGAGGGGGTGTAGAAGGACAGTCGAGAGTTGAGGCAATCTGGTCCGATGTCGTAGAGTGATTTGTGTGCGTGGGTAAGCAGTCGGAAAGTGATCCTCTTATTGACGGGTAGCCAGTGGAGGTCTTTAAGGTGACCGGAGATGTGTTCGTTGCGTGGGATGTCTAATATGAGCCTGGCTGAGGCGTTTTGGATTCGTTGGAGTTTCTTCTGGAGTTTAGCGGTGGTACCTGCGTAGAGGGTGTTTCCGTAGTCCAGTCGGCTCGTGACCAGAGCGTGGGTGACTGTTTTCCTTGTTTCGGAGGGGATCCAGCGAAATGTTTTTCTGAGCATGCGAAGAATGTTGAAGCAGGATGAGGATACGGCGTTGACTTGTCTGTTCATTGAGAGTGAAGAATCCAGGATGACCCCAAGGTTCCGTGCGTGGTCTGTCGGGGTGGGTGCTTTTCCAAGGGCTACCGGCCACCAAGAGTCGTCCCAAGCAGAGGGGGAAGTGCCTAAGATGAGGACTTCTGTTTTATCTGAGTTCAGTTTCAGGCGGCTTTGTTTCATCCATTCGGCGACTTCTTTCATTCCTTCGTGTAGGTTAGTTTTGGCGGTGCTGGGGTCCTTGGTGAGAGAAAGGATCAGTTGAGTGTCGTCCGCGTAGGAGATGATGTTGAGGTTGTGTTGGTGGGCGATGTCCGCGAGGGGGCTCATGTATACGTTGAAGAGGGTGGGGCTGAGTGATGATCCTTGAGGCACGCCGCAGATGACTTCAGAGGCCTCGGACTTGAATGGAGGAAGGCGGACTCTCTGGGTTCTTCCGGTGAGGAACGAGGTGATCCAATCAAGTGCTTTTCCTTGGATTCCCACATCCATATCTGATGTCGCCCATAACGTGTGTGGGAGAGAGGCTAGCGCTTCAATTTCCTGCATGGTACAAAGTCTGCCTGCATCTGGATAATTGTCATTCAAAATAACCCGCACTCCTTCAGGAGCGCAGCGTATTGTCGCTCGAAAATATTTGAGCAAATCTATGCCCATAATATTGTCTGGGGTATGAGGCGACAATAAGAATGGGCACAGGCCAAAAAATGTATCAATGCAAAATGCAAGAGGTTGTGACAATGGGCTTGGAGAGGGTGTGCCATCGAACCCTATACATGTAATCGTTTCGCCAGACAGGGGAGCCCTTGGAACCAAGTTTTTAGACAAAGCACTACGAGTAGCTCCTGTGTCAACTAAAAACTGATCAGTAGAACGCAAAACGCCCGCTGATACATATGGACCTCTTTGATCTACTGGCACTTCAACCGATTCCACACCCCATCCTACGCAATCCTATGCGTGCACATAATCCTGACTCTCCACGTTCTCACCCTCCAATATCTGGTACTGATTTCGTCGATCAAAAGTATTACGTTCATCCTGACCATGACCCCTCGCCTCAAACCTACCACGATCACTTCCTCCACCTCTCGCTCCCGAATAACTATTCCGTGTCCTTCCACCTCCTCGACCACGCTGGCTACGTTGCTCACGAAGCACCGGACAATCTTCAGCCCAATGCCCAAACTCTTTACAATATGCACATTGGTCCTCAGCAATGTCGGTACGACCATACAACGTATTACCCCCTCCTCGCCTGCCTCTATCATTCCCTCTAGACTGCGCACCACGAACCTGTGCCAACATCACCTTCGTCTTCAACTCCTTTGCTTTCTTATCAACACTTTCTTTAGCCTCTAATTCCTGCCGCTCATAATACTGAGCCATAGTTAACAAAGACGCAGGGGTCGCCGTGGTCCAGGAACTTTCACTAGTTTTCAATCACTTTGCAATCTCCGGTAGGAGATTAGCCACATACTTATCGACAAACAGATGCCTACCCGTATCATCCGTTAATAATTGCCCACTGTAATCATGAAACGCTTCTTCAAAACGTGAAAAGAAGTCAGACACCGACTCATCTTGTTTCTGTTTGCAAGAGGCTAACATAGTCCAATCAATCTTTTTAGGGGGAACGAGCGTTTTTTATTTATTCAAAATAGCGGTTGGGAGACCCAGAATTAATTGACAAGGCTTGCATGCAGGCTCCCTATCTAAATCAGCTTGGACTATAGCCTTCCAGTCTGCTCCTAAAAGCGCTTGATCGTCAAACTTACGAATCGCTCCCCACATATCAGGTGGCAGTATCATCCCAAAGAAAAGATCAATATCAACCAGCGTCATAACACAAGAAGAAATAGCCCCCTCCACTCCTTCATAGAAAGCTGCCGGATTTTTACGGGGATCAGGCAAAGCGTTTTTCAATGCCATAACATCCGCTCTATTCCAAGGCGTATACACCCAATTATATATGAAATACCCTTTTGCATCCCCAGACAATTTATCATCACTGGTACCTTGCCCTTTAGGGGGAACATACAAAGGTGCAGCTTCACGCATGGGCATAACATGCACTTTAGAACTCTTATCTGCTCCAAAGATAGAACACTCTTTGGATTGCTCCGTCGACCCCGGCGCAGACTTCTCTGATGCTTTTCGTGCTTCCCGCAATCTGGACGCCTCATCCAGTAGCTGGACCAATCGTAGGAAAAAAGCATCCGCATCTGCAATAACAAATAGACCTTTACCGTATTCTCATGATGGACTGATATATCCTTAGGTTCTAAATCATCTGAATTCTTACGAAATCGTTCAACAACTTCTTCTGAAAAAGCACTTAAGAAATACAACTGCTCTCGTTCTGTCCACTTATTCCTTTCAACATTAATCTCTGACATAGTTATTTTATTCAAATTCAGTTTCCTAGCGAAACTGCGCAAATCCGCGGCTTTACCAGCAGTTAACCTCGTACTCGCACTATCTTGATCTCCATTGCCAAAATCCTCGTCCGGAGCCGTAGGCAGAACATACGGAGGCGGAGACCGATCTAATAATGAAAAGTCATCAACTTCATTAGTAAGGACCGGATAAAACGAACGCCGAATAGGAAATTGACCGCTCGTTTGCAAATTACGTTCCCGTGCCTCCCTCTCTTTCTTCTCCTGCAACTCCTTCTCCTCCAGCTGTAAAGCTTTATCTCGAGCAGCCATGCGCTGCTCTTTTTCCGCCAAGGCAATCTCACGCTTCATCCGTTCACGCACTGCTTTCTCCCACATTCGTACACAGTCAAACATATCCTGTCTAGACCTGCACTGAAACAAACATTGCTCCACAAACTGAACCTTTCGTAAATCAAACGACCCATGTAGTGGCCATTGTAACTCGGGATCAGACTTGGTGTATTTGTTCCATAATTTACTATACAATATAGGGGGAAGGCCAAATTTAATATACATTTCACGATTGGGAGTCCCCTCTGGGGGAGCCGGCTGAGATTCGTTTAGTCGATATGTGGTACCATTCCCAAGACAGCACATTCCTCGGAGTGTGCTTAAAACAGGCATGTTCAAAAAGTATCACGAAAACGTGACACCGTAAAAATGGCACTTACTGTACTTCACACAAAATGTGCCGCTCAAAACACAAACAAAGTTAGAGAAACATCTCTACATGCCTGCCTATGTGAAGTGCACTGCACATATACGTCAATTCATAGAACCAAATGTTAGCTAACTCAAAACATATTCATATTCATAGAACCACAGTAAGCGTCCGCAGACTACCTTACCAATCACAATTCTTACCAAAATCTCAAATATCCAGGTTCCAACTGCCAAGGTCTTTGATCAAATCAGCCAAACCGGCACTGTACGACAACTCGGACGAGCAGGATCTCAGTCGGGGACCGGCGCCACCTGGAAGGTCAGATCAGAAGGAAGGGAAGAAAACACCGTGGGTGCCAAGACTCGGGTCACTCAGTGGCAGCGTACGCGTCCATGGCGAATTTCCAATCCTTCGTCACGACCTCTCCTTCGGGCATCCGAGTCGCCGATGAGTCCCTCCGTGGTCGCCAATTTGTGGTATTGGGTTCTCCAGGCCTACATACTCCGCAGAATACCCTCTACACCATAAGAACTGTTGGCACGGAAACTAGAAAATGTAAAAGACAAGTTTATTAAGACCCCATGGGGTGGTGGTACATTCCTACAGCACCCTTCGGCAATGCAAGAAGTATCACACCGAACATCGGTGTAAGTCCTTCTTTTATACAGTTTTACAGACATTAAAAGATGGGCGGTACATGGTTACAGAGTTTTAAGTACATATATGGTCATTTTTGGAGCACAGCCAACTCATGGGAGGGGCTACAACACCACTGGTCAGTTTGGCGGAACATTCCTAAGTGATGACTGGTCAGTCAGAACTGCGCATGTGCGGGCTTGACCATTACTAAAAATAGCCTGTTGCTGGGCAAACTCAAGTGGTCAGTGGTACAGAGAAAGGACAAAAGGGCATGCTGACCACGCGGCGACGCATTCTCTAAAATGGCCGTAGTAACATACAAAATGGCGTTTAACAACTATGGTCAAGATAAGTGGGTAATGTGTAGCAAAGCTTAACGCTAACCGATCATTGTCAAATTACGACACCCCCAGGGGTCCTCCCTTTCCCCTTTATTGTTTAACCTTTATATTTTCCCTCTGGTTTTTGCCTTGCAGCAGATGGAGGTCACGGTGTATAACTACGCCGATGACCTCCAACTAATTTTTAATTTGTCCCCTTCCACAGCAGGCATTGACAGCTTTCAATCGGTCATGCTGTTTATCCGGGATTGGATGAATTCCAACCACCTTAAACTCAACCCGGATAAGACAGAGTTGGTCCTGACCGGTGGCAGTCGCAACCCCTGGTCCCCTTCCTTTTGGCCCCCCTCCCTAGGCCCATCTCCCTCTCCTTCACACTCAGTCAAAACCTTGGGGATTACTCTTAACCAACATCTTACACTTCTGTTGTCTCTTCTTGTTTCTTTACTTTGCGTATTGTCCGGAAAATCTCCAGTTTCTTTTCCCTTCCTGCACTCAAGCTGATTTTAATGGCGATGGTCCTGTCTCGGATTGATTATGGGAACATTATATACAACGGGGTTCCCGCTTACGCCCTCCAGCGCCTCCAGCAAGTGCAGAACCTGGCCGCCTGCCTGATATACGGCCTTCCCAAATTCCACCACTCCTCCCCCCTACTCAAATCACTACACTGGTTACCCATCAAACAGCGGGCTCTTTTTAAGCTGGGTTGCCTGACTTTTCAGGCTCGTGCAGGCATGGCCCCTGTTTTTATATCTTCTGCTATTAAAGCCTACTGTCCCACTAGAGATCTGCGCTCTCCCTCCAAATCCCTTCTTTCAATCCCCCTCTTCTAGAAAAGCAGATCCGGTGGTTTGAAATTTTCTGTTCTCGCCCCCTCCTTCTGGAACACACTTCCGCCCCCTATTAGATCTTCCGACTCCTATATGGAGTTTCGTAGGGCTCTTAAAACCTTTCTGTTCCAGCAAGCCTTTTTTCCCTAGCTCTCTGTACTCCCGGCACTAGTATCCCCCAGCGCCAAGAAACCGCATGGTGAATGCGCTCTTTATAAATTCTTTTAAATTCAAAATTCAAATTCAAATTATTCCCACTTTAGTCAGTACAACAGTAGGGAATGTGTTGGAAAGCGGAGGGGTAAAACTTACTGTCCCACGGCAATGAGTTCAACAGTAGGGAACGTGTTGTATAGTGGAGGGGTAAAAATTACTCTTCCCACTCCAGCCAGTGCAACAGTAGGAAAAGTGTTGGATAGTGGAGGGATAAAATGAACTGTTCCCACTCCAGTCAGTGCAACGGTAGGGAAAGTGTTGGATAGCGGCGGGGTAGAAATTACTATTCCCACTCCAATGTCTGCAAAAGTAGGGAAAGTGTTGGATAGTGGAGGGGTAAAAATTACTATTCTCACTCCAATGATTGCAAAAGTAGGGAAAATATTGGATAGGGGAGGGGTGAAAATTAGTATTCCCACTCTAGTCAATGCAACAGTAGGGAAAGTGTTGGAAAGTAGAGGGATAACATATACTATTCCTACTCCAATTAGTGCATCAATAGGGAAAGTGTTGGATAGCGGAGGGGTAAAAATTACTATTCTCACTCCAGTGAGCGCAAAGGTAGGGAAAGTGTTGGATAGAGGAGGGATAAAAATCACTATTCCCACTCTAGTCAGTGCAACAGTAGGGAAAGTGTTGGATAGCGGAGGGGTAAAAATTTCTATTCCCACTCCAGTGAGTGCATCAATAGGGAAAGTGTTGGATTGCGGAGGGGTAAAATTTATTATTCACACTCCATTAACTTCAAAATTAAAAACAAACAAAATATAAAGAAACAAAAAAAGATATTTTTAAAAAGAAGTCAATAAAAAATATATAAATATGTTAAAAATAAAAATGTATGGAACATTGAAAATTAAAAAAAAACATAATGTTAAAAACATAAATGCATATCACATTAAATATATATCCCAAATACCTACAAATGTTATATTAAATCAAATTTAAAAATCCTTTTCAAACATATAAATATTTGTATTTAGAAATTAATTAACAAAAACATTCATTATTACATACATTTAGCCTATTTACTTCCTACCCTATAACACCACACAACTCACCACCCACATGTAAAAAGCTTTTACAAACATATTTGCATAATTAACATAATGAATTATCAATTAAACAAATATTATTAATTAAAAAACAGATTAAAACACATAAAAATGTATTAACTTCCCACCCTTTACGCCTATAATCCCCACAACCCACCCCTGTAATTAAACTGTAAAAAATATATTACACAATAAAAACATTTCAATTAAACCGCTAATAGTATTTACCAACTAATTATAAAGTAAGTTACATTAATTTACTCCCACCCTTTACCCCATGAACCCAAGACCGACACACACAAAAATTATTAAACAATTACCCTAACTAATTATCAAATAATTATTTAATAATAATTATCAACTATTTATTAATTAATTGAGAATAAATTACTTCCCAACCTTAGCCCTGATGAACCTACAACTAAAAATAATTACACAATTTCCATATTTAATTGTCAATCAATTAATTAATTGTAATTAACAACTAACTATTAATTATTAAAAATAAATTACTTTCCACCCTTTACCCCTATGAAGTCCACAACCTGCACATAAAATTACCCCAAAAAATAATAAAACCCAGTTAACATTATACAATCACAATTAAATAAATATGAATAAATTAAAAATATTAATTCATTTAGTATAGTTAAATTACTTTCCACTCTATTCCCCTATAAGCCCACAACCTGCCACGAAACTCAAAAAATGCAAAATGTAATTAAAATAAAATTAATAACTACTAAATATGTAACACATATATTACAAAACATAAACAATACTGATACGATAAAATACATAACACTAATTTAAAAATCGATATTTTAAACAACTATATTTTTGCAAACGATGTTAATGACTTCTATATTTTTTAAATCGATATTTCTTGCCTTTAAGTCGCTATTCTTGATCACGATATTCTTGCTGTCGATATTTCTCTGTCACGATATGTAAAACTCAATGTTAGTGTAAGTCGACATTTCCAACTCTATATTTTGACTGAACGTATTTAGTTCTACACCCTTGCTGTTACTGCCTTCCATGCTCCTGTTTGATCACCAGGATCCATGGACACAGCTTACAACCTAGGTGATGTTTCATTTACACTATGAGCAGTGCCTTTGAGCTCATTTTTTAACATTACCATAGGTGACAGGTCCCCAGACCCTGCTTTTGAATGTATATCCTTTATGTTGGTATTTGCAGTCTGTATCTGTACCAGCAATTGTGGGTGAGGAACTAACTGAGCTTCAGTCTTAGCATGTGGAGCTCCAGAGTGATTTACCCCACATTCTCTTTATTGTTCATATTGTTACATATATATGTCGTGCACGTCCGTCCTGGGTATTAGTTAGTTGCCATGCCAAATTGCCTCTTTTTTTGCCAAGAGACACTGAGACTTTCTGAGTCTCTCTTGTTCCCTTTTACAGACATTCCTGTTTGGATTACTTTTCTCCTCCGACTCTCTGTGTGACCTTGGGCAGCTCTGTACCCAATATTCTGCCTACTTTGTCTTCTCTGCCACCAGTCCTTGCCAGAGTCCCGGACAACTCACAGTGGTCCATTACTTACTCGACACCTCTCTTAAATCTCTCTTAAGTTATTCTGTAAATCATTGGGCTATTTTCAACTGATATAAAATGTGAGAGAGATCAGTAGCAAACAATGTCTCTTCTATGTAGTGCTAGCCTTAATTTCAGAGATCTTTTCTGAGGCACAACTCTCTCTTAGGTATGGGGCCAAAAAATATATGTGCTCCTGCAGGCAATGTTGAACACCTTATGAACTCTTTTGCCAAGCTTCATTACACTGAAAATCATTGGAAAGTTTAAAACAAATCTTCATAAAGACATTTTAAACTTTGCACTTCCCTATTATTCTGTCTGTTACTGCCCCATCTCCAGTAGTGGCTGATGCCCCCCTAAAGTGGTGAGGCAGAAACCCCAGACCCGAGCGGGACCCACACACAAACCTAGTACATGGACCTAATACATGCACACACATACAGATCTGCACACACGGAGTCTACAAGAAAGTGAAGGAAAAAGAACACCAGTAGCCATGCTCACACACCTGTGGCAGACTAGCATGTGGTGCCTAGAGATGTCTTCACTGTCCATTCACTGTCTTGTCCTCATACACACTCCTCTCTTGCATGTGCATCTGGGGAAGGGTTGTGCAATGCTTTCTAATGTTGAACAAAAGAGGGAGGCAGTTGTTACCCGTAACCCCGCCCTTGTTGCACCGCTGTATTTTGTTTGCATGCCACATCTGCCATTAAAGTGAACTGTGAGACAGAAGCAGGGGCAGACTAATGTATTCTAAAACAACAAGTCCTAGATAGTATAGCAATCCATGAGATGTACTGGAGACCTGAGGGTGTGTTATCGACTGGCACACCGGCTGGCACAAAGCACGAGCCAAGAGCCCCACGCGGCTCCCAGAACCCACGCTTGAGTCGTGCTCTCAAATTCCCCCATTGAAAACACGCAACCCTGCCCAAAATATGGGACAGATCCTGAGGCCAAACCTACTATGAAGTTTAGGCCCGGAGTGCAAAGTCCCTTCACGTAATGTCCATGCTGCAGAGAGTCCATGCTCCGCAGTTGCTGCTGGCCCAGGCTGATCGCAGTAGTCGCCTCTCTTGAGCAAATCCAGACGCTGCTTCCAGCACCATGAGAGCAGCGCCAGATTGGCTTGAGCAGGCCAAAGCAGCGTTCCTTATGAGCCCAAGAGACCATGGAGGCTCGGGCTGTAATCTCCAGCTTGCCAGGTGTTCATATAGGACAGGCTTTAAGTGCGCATGTCGGGTCAGCCGTAGAAAAACACCCATACAACCCGGCATGCACGCTAACACTGCACTTAAGTGCAGACCTGACCCAGCCAGCTTGTTTGCTCATGCTGCCACAGTTAAGCCCCACCTCCGCCCGCAGAGCACACCCTCAAGATTGGCATCTGCCTGTGCAGGTGACCCGCCATGGCAGGGTAACTTAAATTTAAAAAAGGTTTGTGACCGGGGGAAAACATCTAGACAGTAGACTCTAATTGCATTTAAAATGATTTACATTTTTTAATATGGGGGCAACAAATACAGGGGGCGACGCCCTTTCGCCCTCAAGAGGAACCATCACTACCATTCTCCTTCCTATCCTCTTTGATATTCCCACAGTTTGAATCTCCTATAAGTGCCTGGCTTTTCAGTTGATTCCTTATGTCACTTCGAGAATTCATTCTTCCTCTGTTTGCTCTATAACTGTGAAATAAGTCATCTTTTTGCATGCCTCGGTTTCCGTCCATGACTGTTTAAGAAACTAGTTAAGGCGTATATGTAATACAGTAACATATATGATAAATACCATTAGTTGTGAGAATATTACGTTCATTGAAGGTACTGAAGGTGCAAACGTAGATTGTTAGGTGGAAAGCTGGTGAATATATAAAAGAAGAGGAGATGATTGGATGGGAGGTGATTGTAATAGAAGCTGTAAAAGAAGATCAGTGTGGTAGAAAGTGTGGGACGAGGAGATAGCCAGCTGAGGGTTGACAATGAACAAATGTTAGAGGTAGTAACATTGCAAAAGAAAACAGGTCCTATGATTTGCAGTGCTGGCCTCTCTCGCCATCATTACTGCCTCCTATCTTTAGATGATACAAAGGGGGTGGTGATGGACGGAGCATCTGAATCAATCAAACACTCACACCCAGTCAAAAGATCTGGGTTTAATCCATCACCGTTCTTTAGCCCACTCTGCCACCCCAGATCAGACATGGCTATATGCAAATCAGTCTGACCCTGTGCCTCATGGGAGCAGTCCAGCCCAAACTACCAAGCCATGTCTTCCCTGGACCGGAAACAAGCTTCCGAGGACCGGTTTCTGGCATTCCAGCCGTCTTCAGCCCGGCTTGCTTGAATCCAGTGGCAAAGTGAGCAAGGGACTCATGTCTGAGCATACCCTGCCACACTTATGGCGGCCAAAAGCGGTACAAAAGTTAATTTCTGCTCTGATGAGTCTGCTCGGAAATCAGCAAGGCAAGGCTGTCCATCACAACCTAATTTCAGCACTACAACACCCCAAAATATCTCTGCCTTGCCACTGAAAATTAGCTCTTCGAAACGAATTATCAACGACCACACACTGTTACAGGGTGACTTTTCAACCTTCTTACATCCCAGCTTCAAACCATCCGTTATTTGCAAGAACCTAAAAGCTTGTCTTTTCAGTCTGAGACACTTCCTGGATTGCCTTCCTTCTCCTCCTTCAACTCAGCAATAGTGGCCATATGGATGCTATTCCAATTTACATAATCGTTATATGCAATGCCTTTAGAAATACATAAAAGATAAGAACTCATCAGGACCCTGTGTTTAGTGTGCCCCCACTGCAGGTTGAATGTCACATTAGCAAGTTACAGTGCATCGACCTGCCCCACTATCAGCTGTAGAATATCTACCCCAACTGTATTCTCAAGGTATTTATTATAAACAGGCTCATGTAGACTCAATATTCTTAATACCACATCTATGTACCTTGGCATTGCATGTACATATCATCAAGCTAGATGTGGAATCAGAGAACATATGGTGTATACTTATCTGTCTGTACAAGCTGGAAGGAAACCTTTTTCGTGTGGTCCCTAACAAAGCCTCAATTGTGTAGAGTCCCTTCCTAAATTGACGGATAAGAGGTATGGAGATCCCTTTTAGTGGTCAAACAGAATCTTTAATTAAAATTCAAACCATGCATTTATCAGTGTATTTTTACCTTGACAATCTAAATTTGTTTTAGTGGATATTCTGGAGACAATATTGTTCAGGTCTGCATTAAAATCTCGATATTAGAGTCGAACACCCCAACCGGCTCCTTATCTTTGCATTAGTTCTCTCCCAGATAATGCCTTATAGCTCATATGATTAATAGCAAATGTAGATGGGGTCTTATTTTATCTCCTTTTACTAATATTTTTAAAAGTACATCAGTGATGTGTTATTAGAAATAAAACGTGTGCTTGTCAGCTCAGTGCAGCATTCATGTCAGAAACCATAGGCTAGTTACTTGAGAAAGCATCGTAGGACGTCCTCACTACTCATCTGGCTAGACGTGTTTCATTCATCATAAATGCATTCTTCCTACTGACCAATCAGTGCAGTGATGATTTTTCACTCCTTTTCTTGCAGGCATGTGTGAACAACGCATGTGTTGACAGCAGTAAACTGGGTTACGACTGTAACGTGACAGCCAAGTGCAACGATCATGGAGTGAGTAAATATTGAACAAAACTTTTCCTGTAATACTGCAAATTGCTGTGGCAGCTGGGGGAGATATCACGCAGTTAAAGTACTGTTTTGCTTCAGACATAATCCTAATGGCAGCCAAAGAATTAGCCGTTAGTACAGTAATAGTTTATCATACAATTATAGTCCACAGAAGAGTGCAGTTCATGTGTGCGAGTTTGTTGTGAATGTATCTAGGACCCTAATTAAATATTCCTGATTCATGCCTTTATGTGGTTATGATAAATCCTGTCCTAATGAAGTCATACGAATCTTGCCCATATTCAGTAATAGCCCACGCAGCCCAAATACGGCAAGACTACTTCCTTAGATTCCTAGAGAGCACGAGTTCTTTCGACACACCAAACCTTCAGCAACCTGGGAATTCCCCATAACTTTGTTCTGATTTGTCATTGAACTCCTGCGAGCACTACAGGAACAGTCAGTTCTTAGTGACATCTTTGATTGACGTCTTATGTCCAACCTTACGTCAAACACGGCACCTTCCAGGTATAAATATACCAACACTTGCCTTAAGCAAACACACGGTGGTGTGGAGCAGAGCGGCTATCTACTTCTCATGCCGAGAAATCCAGCTCCAGTGTTTTCCAGTCACCCTTGCGGGTTACTGGGAGATCGAGTCCTGAGAAACGAGATACAAGACCTCCTTCATTCTATAACCAAGGCACGGAGCTGATTCAAACATTAGAGAGAATTCTTGATTCAGATTCTTGGCAAAAAACCTAACTTAACTTAAAACTGCAACTTACTTACTCCTTCCCACGTATTAGGCTTAGGTCAGGTACACCGGGGTAGGCGTATCTTAGAAGCACCAGTTGAGTTTGTTAGTCAATGTTTTTATGTATGTAAATATTTTATCCGTTTTAAAGTATCATATGGCTAAGAAACCATATCAATGCTTTTACAGTATTATTTTATAATACTCCTTTTACTGTACGCACTTTACTTCATGATAAGTATTGCAATTGTGGCAATTCATTTCTCTTGCATGAGAAAGAAGACTGCTCAATAAAATAACACCTTTTATTGAAAACGCCCGTCTCTCTATTTTTCTGCACTATGGTGGAACTAAGCATGCACAATTGACTGAGTTAAATAGCTGTCTATTGTTTTCACACGACTCTGGAGATACGCTCCTTATTCTGGGGGAGCAAAGTTGTCATGTTATATGGTTGTCAGAAGCTAATCCCTTCTTGTCTAAATCATGGAAGTTAACCCCTCCCTATTCATTCGAGAAAGTTTCTAGTGACCTCTGAGCTAGCTGGCAAAAACTAATTAAATCTAACATAGTCAGTAGAGACCTAGATGACCTCAGTCCTACGTCTACACTGCTGTTTATGTTATTCCAATGCTCAGAGCCTATTGTGAATAGAGGAACTACACTACATGGTGCCCAACGTTTGGTAAGGCGATAATCTAACGCAAGATACTAGAGTAACTCAGTCGTGCTTTTCACACAGACCCCTTTCTCCTGTAAAAACTCCAATAGACGTCTGGAGTGGGTGAAAAGTTAATATCCGCCGAAACTTAGTAGGATGAGAATCCTATGTATTAGTGTACGGTATAGTCAACGTTGAAGGATACAGTGTTCCAAAATATTGTGCACCTAATCTTTGTTTCCTTGAAACTTGATCTGCAACAAAAACCTTTCTGTCAGTAAAAATGTCAGACAGTGAGGATGAAAGGGAAAGAGTTAGACTAGCAGCTCAACTCTTAGCAGAGGACACAGTCCTCCAAAATGCAGACCATGATGCAAAACTCATCCCGGTCAATATAAGAAAAACCATAACTATAAAACTTATAGAAAATGGGGTGTCACCAAGAGGTGGTACAGTTGTATTTGTGGTAGGGGCACATGAGTATCGGCAGACAGAGGTATTCTATTCCTGGATAACGTTTCCAGCAGCACATACTGTGACACGTGAGTTCCACTACTATAAAGTAGCGGAATCTCCAGAGGAACACTCACCTTTCGAGGAAATTAAAATTCCACTAACATACCAAGAGCACCTGCTCTTATTTAATGGCGCCCTAAAACATCTAAATTACATTACCAGGCTCGGTCCACTAGGAAGACCACGAGCCATGTGGCCGATTCTAGCCAGCTACACACCACACCCGGACATTGAAGAAATGTCAGACAGAGAACTTTTAGTTCAGTTAAAACAGCTAATTAAAATTCATAGACAATTGGTCCAATATGTCATGCGGACTTCAACAGTCCAAACTACAATTAAAATTCCACAAAACACCCCTCATCAGGGGAATACAAATAAAATTACACCACAGAATATTCAATCATGTCTTGGAAGAACACCCGCAAAACGGGAACAAATTCCCTTTTGGTTAGCTCAAAAAATCACTCAGATAGAGGCAGTATTTCCTGATACTACCCCTCACGAAAAACACAGAATTCTGACTATCTGTCTCCCAATGGGGATCGCACCACATGTGGAGAACTGTGACACTTGGGGCACGGTCTTTGCTTCTATCTACACAAAAACACATGGTGTTCAGTCAATGGCGGTTATACCAGATGTAATAAGACAGATTCAAAACGAATACGGTCCAGAACCTGCTTTAACTCTGGGTATGAAATTACTGAAAGACTTCAAGCAGGTCTCGGCTATATTATTAGCCAACATAAAAGGAGAAGCAGCATGTGTGGCAATCCGCCAAAAATTGAAGGAAACAGATATAACAGACCAACCTTTTGAGCTTGCTAAAATAATTGAAAAATGCTGTGAAGAATTAGGCAGAGATAGTTTAGGTGGTAAACCAGTAAAACCCCAACTAATTGAAAATCCTGAAAAAAGCTTTATTAAAAACAATCTCAATTCTCAAAAGAAGAAATGGGAGGGTAATAAACAAACTACTCCCAGAGAAAATCCAGTTCAGTCCAGAGGAAGGTCTCCACAACGGAAAAATAGGTTTCCAGGAGGAGGAGATAAGTCTCCCCAAAGGGAGCCCTCTGAAAAAAGATATAACCTTAGAGATAGGGATAAATTAAGAAAACCTGACAGATATCAAGATATTGATACACGTCCCTCTCGATCGTTTCAGACTTCCTCACAGAAATTGGAAAGAAGAGGACGGTCAGAACACAAGGAAGAGTATGTCAAGTCCAAAGACAAAGAACCTGCTCATCAAAGTAAAAAATCACAATTTCCCAGAAAGAAGGTAGCAAGCATTAAAATTAAACATGCCGAGAATCCTGAGGACACAACTGAAAAACGGAGAGTGGGCCCAGACAATGCTAGACAGTGCAGCAGAAGTGACCGTAGCTCGCAAAATCCTGATGAATCTTCTGGAGACAGTGGACACGAATGAATACATTCAGGTGGAAACTGCAGACACGCGAGTTAGCGTGCCCCATAAACTATATGAAATAACATTACGTATAGAGGGAGATAAAACTAGGAAAATAAAAGGTCTCTTTTGGGGGAATCTTTCTAAAGCCTATGATATCCTGTTAGCTGAAAAAGACTGGCCACCGGAGTTTGTCAGGGAGTGCCCTCATGGCGAAGAAATGATTATGCCTGCCTTCTCAAATCAAATCCTGATTCATAAAAATACACATTTGCAAGAAAATGGGCAGTGGCCCAAGCCCCTGCTTTATATAAAAATCATGTAGGATGGGATGAGGACTCTCCTCACCACAAAACCCAGTTAAAAAATCAACCTACTGCACAAAGGCAGTACCCAGTTAAACAGGAAGCTAAAAATCAAGTCAGGGAGGTCTTAGATCAACTTGAATATCAGGGCTTGATTGAAACATGCACCTCACAAATGAACAATCCTTTGTTTCCTGTCTCCAAACCAGACAATTCATATCCTCTAGTTTTGGACTACAGACATTTAAACTCCTGCTGTAAAACTTTTGCAGTCCAAAACTCTCACAGTGCAGCACTAATGATAACATCGTGCGCAAAAAATATAAAATGACATTAGATATCTCTAATGGATTCTTCTGTCAAAACATTGCACCTGAAAGCAGGCATTTGACCGCTTTCTCAATAATGGGGTCGCAAAAACAATTTTGTCGACTCCCACAGGGATTCAAGAATAGCCCAGGATTATTCTCAGCAAGGGTAAAAGAATTACTACAAATGTATTATGATGAGGCATTATCCTATGTCGATGACATCTATCTTACAGACGATGACCTGGAGACTCACTGGAAAAGAGTGAACACCATAATACTTGGGTTCACATCGAAAGGTTACAAATTCAACTTTGAAAAGTCAAGAATAGCCCATCTAACTGTCCTATTTTTAGGATATGAATTATCAAGTGAAGGCAAAAGCCTAGCAGACAATTTCTTAGAGAAATGTGCAGTAATTCAAGCACCTAAAACGCTGAAGAATTTACAATCAATACTAGGTTTCCTGAATTTCGGAACAACATACATTCTAAATTATGCAGAGAGGGTTAAACCTCTCTACGAATTAATAAAACCTGATTTCAAACCAAATAATTGGACTCAAGAACACACAGAAATTTTGAGATCATTACAGACAGACATGTTAACTTAAACAAAACTGCAAACACGCGCAAACGAACGCAATCTGATAATCCGAGTCATCCCAGGAAGATGCGGATTCACATACCTGGCCTCTAATGAGGGAGAAACTGTACCTATAGCTTACAAATCATATTTGTACACACTAGCTAAAATGAAAATCAGTTCTACAGAAAAAATTCTGACAGCGGTTCAAACTGCTGTAGCAAAGAAAGAGCCCTAGCCCAAGGCAAGAGGATAACTGTTTTTACAGCAGAATCAGCCATTGAGGCGTTGAGAAGCCCACGTAATCTAAATGCTGTGGCATTAGATCCGAAATGGATACAATGGGAAAATTATCTTGCTGCAGAAGACGTGAAACACTATTTTGATCCGAATATGAAAAAACTAGAAAATCTGGAATACGAATATGAATATCCTCTGCCGACCGAAATCCTGCCTCTAGAACAATACACCTGTCTAATCTACACAGACAGATTTGCACAACATTTTGCTGTGGAAAAGCAAATTTACAACAATGCGTGCGCGATTGTTAAAGGTCGTTGGCGCTTAGGTAAATTCAGATCAATGGTCACTAAAACAGAATCATTCAGAAACTGTACAGCTCAGCGAGCTGAAATAAGATCCCTAAAGATGGTGCTTGAAAATGCCGATCTCAAATTCCCCACACTAATAGTGTGCGATTCACATTACTGCGTCCAATCTTACAATAAGAACCTGCAGACTTGGATTCAAAACAGTCACAAAGATGACACAGGTGCCACAATAAAGCATAAAAAACTTTGGGAACAAGTAGTTCTTTTGCAGAAAGAACTACAAAAGACTCACGTGATACATACACTGAGTCATCGACGTGATGGCGTTCACGTTGCAGGGAATTCATTGGCTGATAGAGCCACAGCGGCGGCTGGTCAACCGGCTTCCGTAGCCACTAAAAAGCATTCAGAAAAACAAATAGATGGAGAAACCATGCTGGCAGTAAAAGCATCATTAAAAGGCGACTATGCAGCATTATCTCTCAACTATCCACTCAATAATACATACATAATTGATGCGAACTCCGTTCCGTTTGCTCAAATCCCTGGAGTGGGGGATAGAGTAATTCCAAACACGAACTGGAGATATAAGCGACATTTACTACTCCTGGGTCTGACCCTGGCCAAAAGGGACATAGCGAGATCCTGGAAGGATCCTTGTGCCCCCACAGTCACAGCCTGGCAGAATGGAATGGATTATTGCATGGGTCTGGAGCAGCCTGTTTATGTCGCACGAGGGTGCCCCCTCAAGCACTATAAGATTTGGAAGAAGTGGGCGGACTACCGGGGCCTGGACTTGAACCCACCCGCAGAGGAGGAGGCCCTACAGTATGATTGATGGACACACGGCCTTAGTTCAGGTCTATACTGTGCAACGTTTGGCAGGGCACGGACGGAGTAGGCAGCAGCACGCCTGGGAGGGGGGGAGTTGGAGGGGGTGGATAGGGGTAGAGGGACTTACTGTTGGTTATTTCATCGTTTGCAATACGTACGTAAATGGTTGCATGATGTGTTATTGATCATTGTTCCTAGTGATTGTCTCTGGTGTTCAGAGCATTACCTGATATATTTTGTCATGCTACTAATAAAATCTGTTTTGAAAAAAAAAAAACACGAACTGGAGAATCTTCTTGATACAAGAAGCACACATGGGATTGGGTCTGAGGCACCAAGAGATCCTGAAATCTCTGATAGAGTTACAATCAGAATACTGGTGGCCGGGAATGAGCATAGAAATTTAAAATTTTGCAATAAATTGTGAGGACTGCAACAGAGATCGCAGTTGTGAACCGGACCAGGCACCAGCCCAGACACCACTATTAGACAGCATCAGGCTATCTATGCGCATATGTCCAACCGGACAAATGCGGTCCCATAATTATTAAGACTAGATTCACTAAAGATGTGGGCCCCAGCGCTCGGCTGATGCCAGAACTGTTATAAAAGATTTGCGAGTCTTTATCGGCACAAACGCAATTGGCATGCTACATTCTGACCTGGGTCCTGCGTTTAGCTCTCGAGCTTACAAAGAGGCCATGAGCAGCATGGGCATTGCATTGCATTGCGGTACTCTTCTCCTTTTCATCCTGAGGGAAATGCGGTTGTGGAAAGAAAAAACCGTGACATAAAGCAATCTATAACAGCGAGGGTATTAGGTTCGGGTGATGGGTGGGTTAAACATCTAACAAGTGTCCAACGTAGTCTTAACAATCTGCCAAGAAATTCTCTAAAGGGTTTCACTCCACACAAACTATTGTTCGGCACTAGAATGAGAATCCAGGACTTAGACTGTCATACTTCAGTGGTGGAAGAAAAAACCTTTGATATCAAAGATCGTTTGGCTGTTTTACAGGACTTGAATGAAACAAGAAAAAGTCTAAGTAACATAAAGTCTATGCCAACAACCACTGAAGAACCACCTGTCCCAGCAAGACCTGTCTGGAATCCAAAGATTGGGGATCTGGTCAGAGAAAAGATTGCGGTGAAGAAGGAATTTGGGCCTCCTTACAGAAAAGCAGTACCTGTCTTAGCTGTCAGCGGAACAAGATCAGTAGTACTACCGCCACTTGCTGGTAAAAAGGAAAACAGAGTTGTTTCCATCAACCTGGTGAAACCACAATCATGTGGCCAATAATAAGTAGTAGGCCCAGTGGACTCCCAAGAAATAGCAGAAGACCAAATCTTGCTACAATCCAAGAGGTTCAGACTGAAAGACTAATCACTTTCGATAAACCATCAGTGAATAAAAAAGGACTATGCAACAAAGCCATGGAACTTGTGCCTCTTGAAACCCAAATTGCAACAGTTCATGAAGAAACACCAGTCTACAACGATGTAGCCTCGGACTTTACAAATGTAACAAAAGAAAATACAAAGATCAATGGAAATCCGGAAGCAATCCCGCCAATTGACAGAACTGCATCTGGCTACTTTATCAACTTTGATGATTTTTTCGATGACCTGAGTGAACAGGGAGACAAGCCAGCAACAAAACTTTCAAAATGAAAATGAAAGAACTTTTTCATCAACTCAAAGAAACATATCTGATTTCCCCTTGGATTGCACTATGGATTGTGTTAGGTGTACTTATCCTTCTACTTTGGCTAATCCTAGTTTTAATTTTGGGTACATTTATTGATGGAAAATACAGTATAATGGACACAGCAAGTCAGAACATCAACTTGGTCCTGAAACCACACAGATCCTCTCACATAGAGAAAAGAGAACTATCATCAGTGAACATCACAGCAAAGCCTATACCTGGTGGTATAGCATGGGACAGAACTGACTATGAAATCTATGGCCCGGTAGAGCTCCTGAAGTATCCACATCAATTCAAGTGACTTTGTGACACCAAGTTCTTTCTCTGATGATTGGGACTTTGAAAACATCAATAATATGATGTCAGATTTAGAAATGTCAGCAAAATTTACAGAACATGATTATTTACAGAGCTCATCGAATTATGAAGAGATGTACTGTTATAACCACTATGGTCATCATTATCTGCATAAGTCTGTGAATACTTGAAATGTTTTTACATATAATCAGTGGGAACATTGTCCAACTCCGCCAATAGGCAGTTCAAAAACGTTTTATGGAAAATCCCCATACTTTTCAGGGTTTAATCACACTGATCCAGAAATGTTTTGTTTCAAGATGTTAAATAAGACAGGAATGAAAAGCATGCTGACAAATACTAAATTGATTTATTCTGAAAAATGTTATGACAAAATGTCAACATTTGGTTTTGAGTTTTGGAAAAACAACATTGAAACAAAAACCATCTGGGGAACAAAATAATGGCAGGTACAAGGTCTAGAAGCATTATTCAGAGCCTGCATGATCCCAGAACAAATTATGTTCCTGAATGACACAATTCAGCAAACAACCTGTCTTGGCTTAGCTAAGATAAAATATTTAAACAACCCATCTATACCAAAACCTATGCCTGATAGAAATACCACTACAGACAAAACAGAACAAATCCTGATTGGAAAAAATGGTTGATCTGGCCCATAGACACAAATAACTGTCAACATAGATTCCTGAACAAAATACAGGGGTTCAAACAGAACAGGCCAGACCCTAGATATTCCCAGAGACAACATCCAGGGATAGTAACAACATATAGAATAGGAAAACTATGCCTTGACTGGCTACAGAAATCCACACTTCCCGAAATAAAGCAACACTTAACTTTACTTAAAGAAGGTGCTGACTTGCGAGAATTCATAATGGGTCCTCGCAAACAGCGTCAAAAACGTTTCATATACGCCGGTATATACGCAGCTTACAATGAAGCTTGGAAATTGAAACAAATTGAAACTGCAGAAAAAATAATGGAAATTGACCGTATCAATTTGAAGAAATCACTTTCTGTAGTTGACAATGGGCTAACGACTCTGTCCTCCAGAATCTATTCACTGGACAGCATCGTATCATCTGCTACTGATATAATAGAGCAGGACATGCTAATGTTACAACATGGCCAGTCCCAAGTACGTTCTATTGTACAGCTAGGCTGGACGTTACAAAACCTGCGTTCAGGCTATGTGCCATGGCGTTTAATCAACACAACGTCATTGTTTTCTATCTTTAACCTTACTGATAAACAAATCAGTTTGGCACAAAAAGGAGCAGACTATACGATACTGAGCATTGAAAAACTTGAGAGATTACCATTGACAATGTCAGAAAGACCAGTCATTGAATGGATAATACATGGCACCATTACAATCCCGATTAAGACTTTTCAGTTTCAGTACTGCCAAAAATATATACCAGCAGGCCTTTATGAAAGGTTGGGTAAAGGATACATCAAATCGACCTGGAATTTACCTTATACACACAAATGTTACAGTGAAGGGAAAAAAGAGGTATTTCTTAGTGGTAACGATTGTAAAAAATCACTAAGCAGTACACTCCTGTGTCAAGGTATTAACTTGCATGGGGCCTGTGAAGGTTCTTCGAATAACCTTTCATTCCATCTTCAGGGCACCCCTACTACACAGATAGAGCCATTTTTCAGACAGCTTTCCAAGGGTAGCTACGTTCTAATAAGTGATCACAGTTGCTGTGGCATGGTGCCAGGAAAAGCCTATCTCGTAACTGTGACGGCCAGGATCATTTGCTGTATGCAAGTATTGTATCCAAATAGCAATGCAGACATGGAGGCGGCTATATGGCCTTATGTGAATATCTCTTCTATTCAAATTGATACTTTAAGCAGAATGAAGTCTATTCTTTTACAGACAACTGTGCCTTTAACCTCGTCCAAAGAGACATATGACCTGCAAGTTGCAAGGACAGCGGCAGAGATACATACCCTATTATCGACAAATTGCCCGGTGCATTTCGTAGAAATGTTAAGTCAAATCTTAAACATGTCAGATACCAGTTGCATCGCACATGTATTTAAGGCAATTTTTTCGGGACTGCTAACACCCTTCAAAGCAGTTCTTGGCATCTTCCCGAATTTTGTGCATTCGCTCTTCGGTGGCCTGCCTCCTATTTTGGGACTCGTAGCCGGAACTTTATTTTTGTTCCTCCTGCTCTGATATGGCAAGCCAAAACACAGACAAACCTCTGGCAACGATGGAAGAAACGATCCTAGCAATACGATATCGAGACCGTATCACTATGGTGCTCGGATTGGCTCGGCTAAGAGATCTGAATACTACCTGGTTTCTTTCATTCAGACCAATTTGGCAAAATTGCATCTTACCTGTGCTTCGATGTCTGCTATGCGGAGAAGAATGAGTGTTGGACGTTTGTCTTACACTACCATCAGCAGTACCAATGGATATCGACGCTTTGCTTTGTCCAGTAACGACTCATACAACGTGTTATCCCCAGCGGCTACCTATTCTGATGACGGCATTCGTTGAGACTTCACCATGACGATTAAGTGGCGGTGAGGTACGAGATGAAAGCTTCACCACACAGGTACAACCTTCTGTGAACATTGCTGATCCAGACATTGATGATGGCAATGCATCGCACATATGCACTATTTCCACCCTTTCTGAGTTGGCCCACCTTTCACCTACTATTGTAGACGAATTTTTTACCGGCCTACAGAAGTAATGTTCTCCCCTAACAACGAGAATAATATTTGAAAAAACGAGCTCACAGCGTTCCCTGAACTCTGAATTCGGCCTTCAGTTTTGATAAACAGAACTCCAAAAAGACAGTGACACTATTTTTTTTCTCTTGTACCGAGAACAAAATTATTTTTCCCTAATTTCCAAAATATTTACTGTTTTTTGGCACATGGTACTCTGCTTAAAGTAGAACTATTCTTATAGAACAGAACTTCTATTTTTAGAGACTCTAGAGACAATATTTTGAATCAGCCTCTAGCATATGTACAATGTTATATAACTTTGTGATGGAATGGTCTCGACTTTTTTTTCTGTATTCAGAGCCATTTCATAAATGTAATTTTTGCAATTCATTCAGCCTATATTCATATTTGCATTTCCTGAATGATAATTCTGCTTGAAAGTGTACAGTATAATACTCATTTTGGTATCTATACCATTTTAAATGCATTTCATTGTATTTTGGGGTGGGTTGTGAAACACATGCATACCTGTATATTTATATATTGCTTAGTATTTAGTAATGATGGACATTATACGTGGAGGGGGTGTTGTGAATGTATCTAGGACCCTAATTAAATATTCCTGATTCATGCCTTTATGCGGTTATGATAAATCATGTCCTAATGAAGTCATACGAATCTTGCCCATATTCAGTAACAGCCCACGCAGCCCAAATACAGCAAGACTACTTCCTTAGATTCCTTGAGAGCACAACGTGTTCTTTCGACACACCAAACCTTCAGCAACCTGGGAATTCCCCATGACTTTGTTTTGATTTGTCATGGAACTCCTGCGAGCGCTACAGGAACAGTCAGTTCTTAGTGACATCTTTGATTGACTTCTTATGTCCAACCTTACGTCAAACACGGCACCTTCCAGGTATAAATATACCAACACTTGCCTTAAGCAAACACATAGTGGTGTGGAGCAGAGCGAGTATCTACTTATCCAAAGCCCAGCTGATGTGAGAGCCGAAGGAAGCCACCCCTCCCTCTGACACACTGGAGAAGCTCCCTTTTCTCACGCCGAGAAATCCAGCTTTTCCAGTCACCCTTACGGGTTACTGGGAGATCGAGTCCTGAGAAACGAGATACAAGACCTCCTTCATTCTATAACCAAGGTATGGAGCTGATTCAAACCTTAGAGAGAATTCTTGATTCAGATTCTTGGCAAAAAACCTAACTTAACTTAAAACTGCAACTTACTTACTCCTTCTCACGTATTAGGCTTAGGTCAGGTACACCGGGGTAGGCGTATCTTAGAAGCACCAGTTAAATTTGTTAGTCAATGTTTTTATGTATGTAAATATTTTATCCGTTTTAAAGTATAATATGGCTAAGAAACCATATCAATGCTTTTACAGTATTATTTTATAATACTCCTTTGACTGTACGCACTTTACTTCATGATAAGTATCGCAATTGTGGCAATTCATTTCACTTGCATGAGAAAGAAGACTGCTCAATAAAATAACACCTTTTATTGAAAACGCCCGTCTCTCTATTTCTCTGCACTCTGGTGGAACTAAGCATGCACAAGTGACTGAGTGAAATAGCTGTCTATTGCTTTCACACGACTCTGGAGATACACTCCTTATTCTGGGGGAGCAAAGTTGTCATGTTATATGGTTGTCAGAAGCTAATCCCTTCTTGTCTAAATCAGGGAAGTTAACCCCTCCCTATTCATTCGAGAAAGTTCCTAGTGACCTCTGAGCTAGCTGGCAAAAACTAATTAAGTCTAACATAGTCAGTAGAGACCTAGATGACCTCAGTCCTACGTCTACACTGCTGTTTATGTTATTCCAATGTGCAGAGCCTATTGGGAATATATGAACTACACTACAAGTTAAGATGCTGATTTTAGGTCTAGCAGTGACAGTGATAGCTGCTTGTCAGCTATTATGAAATCCACACATAATAACACACGGAGCAGTGTTTAAGTCTTATGAGAGGTTGTTTTAGTGTGACTGTTAGAGATGGGGTTTCTGGCTGGCTAGGGTAGGCATATGCATATGGTCATGTCTGAACTGGGATGGCTTGGTGAGCAAAATAACGATGGATTAAACCCAGATCTGCGACTGGGGTGAATGTTTTACCATTGTGCAACATTCCATCCATCACCTTGTGTGTTTTGCTGTTCACCCTATGTGGGAAGGGTACGCCCAGACGTGGGTCCCGTGCTCACTAAGCCACTGGAGTCAAGCTATCCTGGCTGAAGACGGCTGATAGCCAGAAACCGGTCCTAGGTTGCTTGATTCCGATCCAGGGTAGACATGGCTTGGCAGTTCAGGCTGGACTGTTCCCATGTGTCACAGGGTCAAGACTGATTTGCATATGGCCATGTCTGAACTGGGGTGGCTTAGTGAGCAAAATAACGATGGATTAAACCCAGATCAGTGACTGGGGGTGAATATTTTGCCATTGTGCAACATTCCATCCATCATCTTGTGTGTTTTGCTGTTCATCCTATGTGGGAAGGGTATGCCCAGACGTGGGTCCCGTGCTCACTAAGCCACTGGAGTCAAGCTATCCTGGCTGAAGATGGCCGATAGCCAGAAACCGGTCCTAGGACCCTTGATTCCGATCCAGGGTAGACATGGCTTGGCAGTTCGGGCTGGACTGTTCCCATGTGTCACAGGGTCAAGACTGATTTGCATATGGCCATGTCTGAACTGGGGTGGCTTGGTGATCAAAATAACGATGGATTAAACCCAGATCAGTGACTGGGGGTGAATGTTTTGCCATTGTGCAACATTCCGTCCATCATCTTGTGTGTTTTGCTGTTCACCCTATGTGGGAAGGGTATGCCCAGACGTGGGTCCCGTGCTCACTAAACCACTGGAGTCAAGCTATCCTGGCTGAAGACTGCTGATAGCCAGAAACCGGTCCTAGGATGCTTGATTCCGATCCAGGGTAGACATGGCTTGGCACTTCGGGCTGGACTGTTCCCATGTGTCACAGGGTCAAGATTGATTTGCATATGGCCATGTCTGAGCTGGGGTGGCTTGGTGAGCAAAATAACGATGGATTAAACCCAGATCTGTGACTGGGGGTGAATGTTTTGCCATTGTGCAACATTCCGTCCATCATCTTGTGTGTTTAGGGTAGGCACCTAAGCCAGGCAAAACCCTCGACTCTAGAAAGGGCAAATAAGTTATACATTAAATATAACCTGCGCTCACCCTCTGGTAGGTGGGAGCAGAGCAGTCAGGATTATCATCAGACGCAGTGTGTAAAGCATTTGTGAAACACACTCACACAGTAACTCAAGGAATAAACCACAAAAGAGACTCTACACATGGTTGTATGAAAATATATAGTATATTGTACATAAAATATAGACCAAAACGACATGAATAGTAGGTACTGTGTATACTATCCAAACCCTGAAATATTACTTGCAATTCTGACAATGCCAGAATCAAACTAATATACATCATGACATGAGGGATATAAAATGCAGTAGTTTCGTTGGAGGAAAAGTACATAAATCACCAAACGTCACCATAAGTACATGAATCACAAATGAGTGCAAGTAATGCAACCTGGATTGGAGGCAAAACATACGAATTGCAGTTTAAACATACGACACAGCACACCTGCGCTCTTGTTAAACGTTATATGTTAGACAAGAACAAAAATATAGGGCATCAAAGCACTTGCATGCTTATTGCAATTAAAACTATTATCACCCCCTGACTAAGATGGAAGAAATGCATATTCCCTTCTGGCCAGGTGTTTACAGTAATTTAGAGTTTTCCAACTAAAACAACTTCCAGACAATGGGGCCTCCATAGAGGATCCACGCCGTAATGCTGAGCCAAGGAATAAGTGCCCCAGGTAGAGGGCAGCCACACTGTGGATGATGGCAAGAAGAGCTCACTGGGTCCTCTGTGTGCAGATCTGCGAGAAGGCAGCAGCCCGTGAACATGCAGTGCGGCTGCGGACAACACAGACATTGCTGTCCGAATGTGGCCATGTCGGCCCACTTCTTTCTCTATGAGGCATCCCCTGGGCAATGTTGGTGGTAGATCTGTGAAGAGCGGATGCCTCGACACACCACTCACGCCTCCGACTCTGCACTGCAGGAAATAAGGGCTCTTGCGACACGCTTCACAACAACTAGTAGTTAAAACACATTTCTGGCGTTTGGGAGCAGCTCTCCACCCAGGCACTCTGCGACATCATGCAATTTTGAAAAGTGGTGTGTAATAAATATTGGTAGGTGGAAGGTACTTTTTAGTAGCTGATGATGGCATACTGAAAGTGTGTTTGATGTGTGATGTGAGGACCATCTATAGTACACTAGCTGCGGGATGAGTCAGGTATCTGATAGAGATGTCTAGCCGCAGATTCCTTAACTTAGAATATCCCCAGGCGTCAGACTGGATCTGGAAAATTTCCCACAGCAGCACCTCTGCGCGCCGGGGGCAGTGCCGCCCTGCTCCGCCCTGATGTCCTCCACGTACATGACGTCAGCCGAGCCATATATGCCCCTCCTGGCGCGCTGACATCAGTTTTCTCCTTTAGAGCGTCCGAGCGCGGAGCCTGGAAAACAAGCAGTTCCTTGGCCTGGTTTATGGGCCTACTCGACACCCTCGTTTTTTTTTTTTTTTTTAATCTGTTTATTATTTTCATCAACATCCAACTTACACAATAACCGATTACATCAGCATGTGGCTTTTCCAAACCCTCCATCAGCAATTACTGATAGCATACTGTGCACAAGGATATATCTGGTAGTCTAATTTAGGACAATCAGTGTCCATCTGTTGAGTAGCGACTGTGTAGTTTCAATAGTCCTGTGTTGCAACAGTGGTGTCCTAATGCAAGGTAAACATTTGCTTCTCGACCCCCTCAGTGTCGTGGGAACAGTATGCAATGCATTCCGGCTTTAAAGCTTGTGAAGCCTGTGCGCAACAAATGTCTGGCACTGACCCGCACCTCATCTGCTGTGGTGCCTCGGTGTGCACCAAGACTCCAAGGACTGTGACGCCTGTCAGAGGATGAAACCAAAGTCCTTGAGGGAGCATCGCATGAAACTGCTGGCCACAAGGGTGTCTGGTCGGGCTCCCTCCCGTCGCCACTCTTCCTCTTGGGATCAGGCACGTTCCCGAGGTTGCTGCCGTGACCACCGTGCAACAACAGGTAAGCACAGGCATCGCTTACGGATGTCTTCCTCCAATGTCCGTGCCGCTGCCACCCATTCCTCTCGCACTGTGCCAGGAAAGGGCGCATGGCAGTCTCATCCTCCGTCTCCTCCCTTTCCGGGAGTTAGAGCAACGCGTGCCCAAATGAAGGCTTATTCTAAGGCAATCCAGGCTTGCTTTGAGTCGCCCCCTATCCCTGTGGTGCCTCCGAGTCCCACAGAGGTAGCAGGCACTCATGTCGGGTCCTTGTCTGTGGACGTTTCCCTGGCACCGGCTGTGTGCGTCGACTCCAATACCGGAGCCTACGCAACGCCAACGAGCCAGGGCGCATAGACCTGTGCGGCTTCCTGCACCGACCTCGGAGGCGGCGCAGGCGATGCCCGGTTCAACACCGGGTACTACACCAGGCTCGACGCCGGGCCCGGCACCTCGTGCTTCCTCCAGGCAGGTTACAGTGGGATCGACGTCGGTAGGTGTCCTGGTCGAGTCCCCTGTGGGGTCCAGGCGACTCCAACGCGGCTTCCAACGACGCCGGTGCCGACGTTGATTCCTCTTCCCTTGGTTGAGGTTGTTGCTCCTCCCGACTCCTCGGGTGGCGATAGGTCTCCTACGCGGCGCCGGTCGATGCCGGTTCTAGCAATTACACCTCCTCCTTTACAACATGATGCTTTCCTGGACTCCCCAGATCAAGTGCCCATGGTGCAAGTATCCAGTGTTGCCTGGCCTTCGGGTCAGTTTCTGGCTCCTCCACTCCTAATGTCTACTGGCAGGATTAGTCTTCAACAGTCTCCTACCGAAGGTTTGTTATCTCCTACATGGATGGCAACTGAATCTAGTGCTGCCTTCATGCTCACTATTCATGGGGCGGCTGCTGTACTCGGCTTTCAGCCTCCTGTGGAGCCTCTACTTTCTGATCCTTTATTGGATCTGCTCCATTTGGAGCTTATCGAGGTAAAACCTTTGCTGCCCTTTGGGGGCTCTTTATTGGACATCCTGCATGACACATGGTTAAGACCCTCTTTTGGTGACCCTGTTGATCGGGCTATTGCTTGTTGGCACCG
The DNA here is from genome assembly GCF_964263255.1 of Lissotriton vulgaris. Lineage (NCBI taxonomy): Eukaryota > Metazoa > Chordata > Amphibia > Caudata > Salamandridae > Lissotriton > Lissotriton vulgaris. Next base: position 779,576 of record NW_028242307.1, read on the forward strand.
CCCTGCTCTGGTTGATCCTCTTTGCCTGTCTCATCACTCAACAGCTCAGGGCCTAGTTGTTTAGGTAGCTTTTAATTTATAGTCTTCACCCACATTGTCGTCGTTACCACCCGCCAGGGAGTCTAGGTGGCCGGATGATTGTGGTGTCCTGCTTTTCGCCTCTGCCAGTGCGAGCATCCGGGCATTAAATACAGCCTGTGTGTTTGCACGTGCACCCTCAGGTACTCAGTTGCAAACCTTCTCCCTTCTGTTCCAGAAGGGCCACGGACAGAATTGCTTCGCATTCTGCTGCATGGCAGGCACATGGCACAATTCTCCCTTAGGTCTTCCCTTGATGCGACCGACTCTATGGGGCGGGTCCTTGCTTGCGCTGTGGATTTACGCCGGCATGCTTGGTGGTGCGACAGGCGCTTCCCAGATTATATTTGGGATGCCCTCATAGATCTGTTGTTCAATGGGGTGGATCTTTTTGACCGCCATGCCGATTCGGCGGTCTCCTGTCTCTTGTCCGGGCTGCAGTGAATCTCGGTGCCATATTCTCTGCCTTATTTTATGGCACCCAACCTAATGCACAGGTTAGTTATAGTGCCCGGTTAGTGTTCATGCCTGGTTAGCCATCTCTACGTTCGTTTAGTACAGCCGATTGGCTGCTTCTCTTGTTTTTCAGTCCTTTGACTGTGTGCTTGGCCCAAGGGGACACCCCTACCGGGGATTAGCCTTACCCTATGTGGGGTATGTGCTGGCATTAGGTTCTACCTTTGCCTTGGTACGCTCCTATGGAGTTTCCTCACGGACATCCTGCTGGGAGTCACTTGTCTATTCCTACAGTGATCCTGGTATAGCATTGCTCTATTGCACGTCTGGGTTGGTCTGTCTGTGGTGCATCGGAACCTGGCATGGGTTCCGTGCAATGCAGTATCTATCTCGCACGCCAGGCGGGACACCTTGTTGTCGCAGTTTTTTCACAGCTGACACCCTATTTGCCGTTGTGCGGCCTGCTTATTATTGTTCTTATTGGTGCAACTTGGGCGTACAGCCCCTTCTGGGTTTGTCCTCCAAGGTAGTGGATTAGCAGATGTTTTCTGCTGTGCGTGGTCAATGCCTCCTTCTGGTCATTTATCCTACAATAGTTTCCATATTCCTTGCTGTTTCTATACGGGTGTTTCCACGCTTTGCTTGGGTTCATGCTGTGCACTCTCAAAGGGCGTGTTTTATTGGAATACACACTTCTTGGGGTCCAGAACCTTTAGATTTGTCCTAATTTTTTCCACTGTTGTGCCTAGTTCTTTCTCCTACTTTGCCTTGCATTATTATTATTATTATTATTATTTATTTTTGTAAAGCGCGATAGTCACCCAGAGGTATCCCAGCGCTGATGAACCCTGAATACACCCGAACATCGGAGCAAGAAACTGAGAAGGACAAGGGAAGAAAAGGGGAAACTGGAGCAGAGAGGAGGGGGGGGGGTGTGTGCATGATTTAGGGAAAAAGATGAGTTTTTAACAGTTTCCTGAAGCGCAGGTATTGAGGTTCAAGACGTAAGTTCCGGGGAAGTGCGTTCCAAAGGCGGGAGGCTTGAACCGAGAAACGTCTTCCTCCTGCTCGTGTTTTTCTGAATCTAGGAATGGTAGTAAAGTTTTCTGCATTGGAGCGGAGGGGCCTGGAGTTCCTATAGGGGGTGACCAGTTTGCTGAGAACAGGAGGGCCTTGGTTCTGCAGCGTTTTGTGAACGAGACATAGGGCTTTAAATTTGACTCTCTCCCTTATGGGGAGCCAATGGAGAAGTTTGAGAGCGGGCTTGGCAGATGATCTGGCCGGGGTGTTAGTGATGATCCGGGCGGCCGCGTTCTGAATTGTCTGTAATTTAGTAAGGGTCGCTTCGGGGGCACCCAGATAAATCACGTTGCTATAGTCCAGTCTCGATATTATGAGGCCTTGGACTAAAAGTTTTTGGGATTTAGGGGGGAGGAGGGGCAGGACTTTCCTCAGAGATTTTAAGAGGCCGAAACAAGTCCCTGCCACCTTCTTAGCTTGTGAGGTGAAGGAGAGATCGAAATCGATCCACACCCCCAAGCTTTTCACCTCTTCCTTAGGGTCAGGGGGCGGACCCAAACAGGCTGGCCAGCTGTCCAGGGGAAGTGAGGCTCCTTTTGGGCCAAGTATAAGGACCTCGGTTTTTGTCCCGTTGAGTTTTAGGGCTGATCTGTTCATCCAGTGGTGCACCTGCGTAAGACAGTTGAACAGATCAGCTTTCTGCTGCTTGGGATGGGACAAAGACACCACTAATTGGGTGTTGTCGGCGTAGCTGACGACGATCACTCCGAAAGGGATGATAACCTCCTCCAATGTGGACATATAGATATTAAATAATGTGGGGCTCAGGGAGGAGCCCTGAGGGACACCACATTGGAGGGGCATTTCGGAGGAGCGGGCGTTCTTTTCCCAGATTTGGTAGGAGCGTTGGGCCAGGAAAGATGAAAGCCAAGATAAGGCTGTTCCTTTCACTCCCATCCTAGTCAGTCTTTCGATAAGTAGTTGGTGGTCGACTGTATCGAACGCTGCACTAAGGTCGAGGAGGATCACTGCCACTGATCCTCCCCCATCCAATAGTGCTCTTGCCTCCTCTACAGCAGCCAGAAGGGCGATATCCGTGCCCTGTCCAGGTCGAAAACCTGTCTGGGAGCTTTTTAATTTATTATTGGTTTCTAGGAAGTGAGAGAGTCTCCTATTGACCAATTTTTCTGCGACCTTGCTAACTCCAGGCAGTAGGGAGATGGGTCGGTAGTTAGCCATATTCTCGGGGTCCAATGTAGGTTTCTTCAACAGGGCTTTTACCACCGCCTTCTTCCAGCTTGGAGGCACAGCTCCTTGTTGGAGAGAGGTATTGATCAAGCGGGTAAGGGAAGGGATGATAGTAGGGATTACCTCTTTAAGGATATGGAGAGGAGTAGGATCACTGGGGGAGCCGCTCTTCATAGCATGGGACCGTTGATCCTCCTCGGCAAGGGGCATGGGTTTCTTACTGCCCTGGACAGTTTCCACATGTCTGCGGGTAATTTTAGCATACCCTAGACTCTTGATGTGTCACGTTTCCTTTTTTTAAACCTTTTTCTTCCTGCCTTGTATCTGCTCTGTGTTCTTACCAGGTGGATCTGCGCAGGCTCTTTCATTCATGCGGTGTCAGTGGTTCTTGGCCCGGTCTGCTTATACCACCAGCTCTTATGTAGTGTCCGGCTTGCTTGGTGCCCTGTTGGGCCGTTGCCTTCTTGCTGTTGTGCACCTCTGAGCTGCTCACTCTACCCTTCAGGAGTACTTTGCTTACTTTGTGTGATTCCAGCGTCCACACGATATGGTTAGTTACCTTCTGGTAGGCTTAGGTACCTTCCTGGCTTCGCTCTTGTTTGTTGACGCTCGACTGCTTGTCGTAGGCCCTTTCATATGTAGTGACAGACCGCCTAAATCCTGACGTGTCTTGTGCTTTCGTACTACCGGACCCTTCTGGCCGTGGATTGGCATCCTGCTAATGTTGTCACTTGTGTCTTGCTGGTACACGTTTCAACAGGACTCCTTTTTGCTGTTGTACATATTGGCCCGGTGTGCGACGTCTCTGTCATACCAGTTACCGTCTCTTGAGGCTTTGCTGCAGTCGGCATGCTGCATCCGGCGGATCTCTCAAACCCTTGTTTCAGCTCCACTTCTTCCAAAGTCATGACCTTCCTTTTCACTCCAGCATATCTAGTATATGTTTTCTTTTCCATGCTGGCACTTGCTGGGTAAAGGTCAGCCTCTTGCCACTGCTGCCCCACATGTCTTTGCCGGTGCAGGTTCTACAGTGCTTTTTTCCACTGTTCTGCTTGGCCGACCGGTAATTTCTTTTGCTTTCTGTCGCCACTTTGGATCTTGTGGATCCCTCAAACCCTGGGTTGCTTCATCTGCTTTTTCGAAGTTATGAACTCTCACCTCGTCACAGGCTTTCTGGCTCTGTGCTTTCCTTCTCTCAACCCGGTATAGAAAAAGGGGTTTTCATGCTGTTCTTAATGGCTTCTGGTGCCTTTGCCTCCCATTGTTTTCCGCTCTTTTAGGAGTTTCATGGTCTGGTGGTTAACTGCGCTATCAATCCTGTCCTCACTGTGGTTCATCCCAAAGGTTGATGGTGTTGCTTTAGTCACCTTATGGACGACTAAGTTCTCTCGGGAACTTGGTGGGGTTCAGTCGCAGACCCACCTCCTCTATGGGTATGGCTTTGGTATCTATTCTAAGTTAAGGAATCTGCGGCTAGACATCTCAGATGAACAAGTTACTTACCTTTTATTTATTTATTTATTTATTTATTTAAGAAGCTTATAAAGCGCACAGCTACCCCCATCGGGGGTGTCCCGGCGCTACAGATTGCGAGCTAGAGAGATTACGAGCTAGAAAGAAAAGGGCTGCTATGAGATGGTAAACAACCAAGTCTTGAGTTTGCTTCGGAACACAGCCTCCGAATTTATGAACCTAAGATCCAGAGGGAGGCTGTTCCACAGTCTAGCAGTGACTACTTCGAACGCTCTGCCCCCGTCCTGGCACGGCGAAATCTGGGAACCACCTGGAGGCGTAGGCTGTTCGATCTCAGAGATCTGACAAACTGAGATAGTTTAAGTCTCTTTCTCAAATATCCCGGGCCTAACCCGTTGAGAGCACAGAAGGCCAGGATCAGAGCTTTGAACTGGATGCGGCGGGTGATGGGAAGCCAATGTAGTTTTTTCCGGTAAGCGGCAACCGAGTGACAGAAAGGAATATTGCCAATCAGCCTCGCAGCAGCATTTTGCACAATTTGTAAATGTTCAATTTGATAAAGGGGGGCGCCCGCATAAAGACTGTTGGCATAATCTAAATGTGACGTGATCAGGGCATGGTCAATGGTCTTGCGGGAATCCAAAGGGAGGTAAGGGAAGATCTTCCTGATCATGCGTAGTTTGCCAAAGCAAGCTGATGTAACCTTGTTAATCTGAGATTGACAGGATAGAGCATTATCAAATTGGAAGCCCAGATTTTGAGCTGTTTGAACTGGGACAGGAAGGGGGATTCAGAACCGTAGGCCACTACTGAATAGAGGGCAGTACAGTTTTTTGATTAAAAAATAAAACCTCAGTTTTGTCAGTATTCAATACTAAGTGGTTGGAAGACATCCAGGAGCAAATATTACTGAGGCAATGGCGAAAATTGGTGAAATTGGGGTCAGAGTGATCTCTAAATGAGAACACAAGCTGAGTATCATCAGCGTAAGAGATCAATGTATCTGGTAGAGACATAGTCTAGCCGCAGATTCCTTAAAGACCGCCCGTCCTCCCCATTCTGCAAGGACCTTTTCAGGTTGGGGCTTTCTATACTCGCCTCCTGTAGGGTGGCTTGCCCTTTTACAGGGTGACATTCTCTCACTCCAACACAGACTGCTCTGTTCTGTTTCTCTGCTCCATCCCGCCTATTCTCTAGATTATGCAGTACGTTAATAGATCATGTCCTCGGCCTGGATTATAGGGTGTGAAATCTATTCACGCTTTTTCCCACCATCCCGCTCTCTCCTTCTCCATTGCCTTGTGGTCTTTGCCACCCCTGCTGCCTTTTCCTTCAGATCTATTGGCTCTGTACATTTATGGGTCTTTAATTGGGGTTACGACGTCTCTTTCTGGTGACGTCTTGTGGTGAACTCTCTTTAATCTTGTGTTCCGCACTTGTTCTCCTTCACGGTTTTACTTTCTGGATGCGGCTTTTCTATCATCTGCCAAGCTGTTTTTCTTCCACATCCTTGTCTCCCTTTAACGTTGATTGAGCCTTCGCTCTTGCAGGGTAGCTTTTCAGAGCACTGCTCTGTCTCACCTGTCAATTTCTTCTATTTTTTTTATCATTTTTGCACACTGCTCCCATATTCTCACAGTTTTTTGGTGATGGCTCCACGTTCTGACGCGGAAAAGTTTCTCTGACGAAAACTGATGTCAGCGCGCCGGGAGGGGCATATATGGCTCAGCTGACGTCATGTCTGTGGACGCCGTCAGGGCGGAGCCGGGCGGCACTAGCCAGCACCCCCCTCCCCCCCCCTCCACCCCCTCCCCCCCACCCCCCCCCCAACCCCCACCCCTGTGCGCAGAGGTGCAGCGGCGGGAAATTTTCAGTATCCAGTCTGATGCCTGGGGATATTCTAAGTTAAGGAATCTGCGGCCTAGACTATGTCTCTACCAGATACATCGTTACCAAAGGTAAGTAACTCATTCTTTAGGCTCTGTGACTAGAAATGCTTTGTGAAAAAGCCTAAGACATTTGGCTTCATCTAAACATTTCTTTCCATCCTGTTTTGTGCACATGATTCTGGTTCAGAACATGACTGCTGAGCCCGCAGCAGTGGGCCTGGATGATGCAGGGCTTTTTCAACACTTGTGCAATGCAGTAGAGTTTATGTGCAATGCTACGGTCAGCATTGCCTAGCTTACTCTGTAGAATTACAGCCACTGTGTAGTCCTCGAGTCATTGTGCAATGCTGCAGTCAATGTGCAAACTGCATGCAGTCAATAGTCCAAATTGCCATTTTGCAGTGTTCCGATGTGCAATGCTATGGCTGAAGTGACAAAATTGGTGCACTTTGCTAAACTTTGCACATCGGCATACAAACAACAATGCACAGTGCTAAGGTCACTGCACATTGCTAATTGTTACTTGTAGTGCTACCCTATGTGTGCAGTATTGCAACGAGAGCCAAGCTGTGCTACAGTGTGTTTGTATCTCGGTGTACTATTACATACATCACGCAGTGTTATGGTTAATAATGGAAATGAAGAGTTACACAAATCTCTTTAACATAACATGCATTCAGTGTGCAACAACACAGACAGTGTGAACTTGTAGTGAATGTGTTATGCAAAGAGAGTAGTGCACTGGAAGTGTGCAGTGGTAATGAGTCATCATATAAGCTAAGTGTCCAGGTAGGAATCATTCACAGTGTAAATTTTACATTCAACAGTGTCATAACTATGATCACTAAATTGGAGAGGGTAACCGAGGGGTTTCAGCAACAGCAAAAAATGAATAGTATCAAAAATATATATTTATTTTTTGATTTTCAATCATAAACTTTTTGTGTTTTTCAGTTTAATCCAGGAATCAAAAGTCCGGCAACATTAAACCACCAAAACCATATATCACAAATCATATGGTGGCATATAAACACCTTTACCACATAGTGTGGACACAATAAAGGGACCACATGCACGTTATTATATATGCAGCCTAATTCACAAAATATTGTTTCAAGTGAATTATACAATATGGTTGTATAAAAGGTGTTAGGCGTCGACGTTTCGGTCCATGTAGGTCAAAAAGATCCGGAGGACCATCTTCAGGACAGAAAGAGTTGCACAGAGGTATAAAAAGCCAAAAGCCAAAACGCCTCACAAGTCGTTATCTGGCGGCCGCCCGAACCTTTCGCTGGCCAAGAGACGCCGGCTCTAAGGAGTCCGTGTGTCTTCTCCGTGAACAATCGCGATTGAATATTTTGTGAATTAGGCTGCATATATAATAACGTGCATGTGGTCCCTTTATTGTGTCCACACTATGTGGTAAAGGTGTTTATATGCCACCATATGGTTTGTGATATATGGTTTTGGTGGTTTAATGTTGCCGGACTTTTGATTCCTGGATAAAACTGAAAAACACAAAAAGTTTATGATTGAAAATCAAAAAATAAATATATATTTTTGATACTATTCATTTGCTGTTGCTGAAACCCCTCGGTTACCCTCTCCAATTTAGTGATCATAGTTATGACACTGTTGAAGTAAAATTTACACTGTGAATGATTCCTACCTGGACACTTAGCTTATATGATTTACATTACCCAGTCCCGGTGGGATTATTGGGTGGCTCTGTTCTCATACTGTGGTAATGAGTCTACACTCCTAGGCACAAGTTTTCAGTCAATCCGTAATTCTTTGGAACCGATACTTGCTAGGCCAACATGCAGTGGGCAGTATTACATTCAGTGAACAGTACCACAGGCAGTGAACATTGTCACAAACAGCGTACAATGTTGCAGAAACAGTAGATTGTTGCACTGTAGTGCGGTCATTTTGCATAACCCCCGCACTTAGCCCACTCCCACAAATTCGAATCTTCCCAAATTGTATCCATTGTTGTCAATAAGCCAACGTACACACTTCTTGTGGTGGTCATTTGTTGGCCGCATTTTTATTACGAATACATGTGTATCTTTTGGATACTCAGTACCGCATGCTGTTAGCTATCAATGGTGAACTGTCACGTTTTGCGTCATCATAATCGGCATTTCATTGTACATCACATTTGCCAAAATTACTTGTCCCCGCAAATTATCATGACAGTTCGGTGAATAGCTTATTTGCATGCTTGTATTGTCTCTTGGCTCTTCTGTGTTGTTCCTTGGTTCGGTTGGGTTTGCCCTCTCTTTTGCGTGGGGGGTGTAACTGCTTTCCCAGAGTTAGGCCACAGCTCGCTACCTTGTTGGACTCCTGTTGTGCCCTGCCAACCGTCTCCATTTGCTCTTGGTAGGCCGACTCACCCAGCCGAGAGGCATCCCAAAGTGAGTGGTCCTACACATCGCCCTTCGGTCCACTAGCCCAGCCGTGAAGCATCCCAAGGTGAGTGGTCCTATCCCGGCACACCCCCCTCCGGTGTGCCTTCATACCAACCATTCTCCCCTTCGGAGGCTTCTGTCTTCCTCCGACTTCCCCCTCTCTTCTGGAAAAGCTTCATCTGCAGCCTGCTATAGCCATGGCGCCCCACAGGTTGCTCCAGAACACTCCCATGCCGATAGGTGCACCCCATCCTGTACGTAGAACTCTGGGCGTCCTGTGTGGATGAGCCCATGTTGAATTATTCCAAACCGATGGTTCTGCAGAATTTGCTCACAGTGAGGTTCAGTTTCTTCCGGGAGTTCTCTACCGCTTTCTGGGATTCTGCCCTGCTCCATTCCTTCCTGCTGATCCGCTCTGACCAAATGATGGTGGTGCTCCCGGAGGGCTTGGCTGTCTCTGTGAGGTCCCTCTGTATGTCGTGGAGGAGTGCTCTCCTCCCCAGCTTGGCCAAATCATTCCCTCCAAAATGGATAATCAGGATGTCCGGATGCCAGGCCGCTTCTGCTTGCAAGTCTGCCAGGGTCGCAGGCAGCTGGTCCCACCTCATACCCGGGTGGCCGTACCACTGCTTGCAGGTGTCCACTGGCCGTCCTTCCGACTTGTGGCCCACCACCCATACCAAACGTGGTCTCTGTCCTGCCGGTGAAATGACAGGAAACAAAATTGTCACATGGCTGCTTGACTGCGGAAGGATACCCCTCTGTTTCCCAGCAGTCTCTGTAGGACATAGCAATTGGGGCCTCACATAGGTCCGGTACGCCTGTGACTGCCACCTCCCTACTGCCTGTATTCCGGCCTCTCTCATCCCATGCTCTGCGGCAGTTGTGGCAGCCCCTAATCGGAATGAATGGGACCTGAAGCCTGCTGGTGGCAGCCCGCGTTGCTGAGTGTGAGGCGCAGGATTTCTGTGAACTGAAATTTGCTAAGGTGCGTGCCGGCTCTGTGCCTGAACAAGGGGCCCTCGCCAGCCGGACGTACGGCCTTGAAAGCAAGCAGCACACTGCACAGCAGTTTTGGTCCTTGATGGACCGCAGCCTTATTATTGCCCTTTTGCCGGCCCGATCTGTCTTTGACTGTCTCAGCAGGATCTCTACTTCCCCTGCTTTGGGTGCCACAACACCCGCTTGCATGCATTGCTTTGCTGATCCTGTCTTTGCTGGTGCTACCAGTTCGCTAAGGCCGAATGCCCCGAAGAAGGCGGTGGAAAATGCCGCTCTAAACAGAAGGAGTTCAAAGGTGTCCTTTGTGTGCCCCACAGTGCCCCCATTAGTACGCCCAGCCTAGTGTAGTCTATTGGGCGCCTGTTGTCCCTCCTTATGCCCTCAGCGCGTCTCCAACCCTTCATTGCTGTTTTGATATAGTGGGATGCTGCTGGGTCATGCCCGGTCACCAGCTTACTGTGATGTGACACTGAGGACAGGTGGGCCCACGACCTGGATTTGTTGCGTTAAAGGCCTACTGTATGAATACTTCAGCTGCTCTGCAAGTTGCCCCCACATCGCCCAGGGACTGGATGCCGCCCACTTGTATAACAGTGGCAACATTCTTCCTATATCCCCTGGCTGCCTCTGGGGCGAGTGCCTGGCTGATCAGTTCTGATAAGTCTACCCCGCCAGGTCCCACAGCCGGTCCATAAAGGGGGTCATATTCTGCTCGGCGCTTGGTGCTAGCTTCCTGAACCCCGCCATTCTTGCTCTGGACAAGGCGTCCGCCACCTCGTTTTCCTCTCCTGGTACGTGGCATGCTCTCAGGTCTATGTTGCCCTGCAACTGTAATTTAATCAGTCGGCGCATTATTTGTAAACTATCTGGGCACCTGGCTGTCCCTCTGTTAATTGCTTGTACAACCCCCTTGTTGTCAGACCATAGTGTCAGCCTCATGTTTTTAGGTCCTGCTTTCATACTGTGAGTGCGACTATGATAGGAAAAAGCTCCAAAAAGGTGATATTGTTGGTCATGCCCACCTTGCACCACCAGCTCAGCCACTGCCTTGCGCACCACTTGTTGCCCAGGATTGCCCAAAAGCCTGTGCTACCTGAAGCATTGGTGAACAGCGCGATCTGCTTGCTAGTCACCCAGCCTTCCCTCCATATCAGCACACCGTTAAAGTCTGTCAGAAAAGTGTCCCACATTAGCAGATCTTTTTTGACTGCTGCCGAGCCTTACATGATGATGCTTCTGGGTGAGCCTGCATGTTAACTGTGTCAAGCATCTGGCAAATGCCCTGCATGCTGGGATCACTCTGGCTGCGAAGTTTAGTTTGCCTATGAGTCTCTGGAGTTCCCTCAGAGTGTCCTTCTCCCTCCCACAGAGGCCCTTAATTTCTGCCCTGAAATCCTCTACCTTATTTGGGTAAGCCTGGACATCCCGGCGATTTAGTCTATCTCTATCCCTAAGAAGGTAATGTTTGTCGCCGGGCCAACTGTTCTGTCTGCCGACAGGGGGATTCCTAGCTCGTCTGCCAAGTCTACAAATGCTGCTAAATTGCTTCCGCATTCTGCTGATCCAGCTGGGCCCGTGAAGAGGAAGTCATCCAGGTAATGGAGTTTCCCACACGCCTGATGTCTGGCATGCAGTGCCCACTCAAAGGTGCTGAATATCTCAAAGAATGCACATGAGACCGAACACCCCATTGGCATAGCTTTGTCAAAATACAGTTTTTCCTCCCACTGGAAACCTAGTAAGTAGAAACTAGAGGGGAGGACTGGGAGCAAGCGGAAGGCAGACTCGATGTCCGCCATTGTCGTGAGTTCCTCACGGCCTGTTGTCCTAACTAGGTTGATGGCATCATCTGTCGAGGAGTAGCTCACTGAACATACCTCAGCGCAGATCCCGTCATTCACCGAGGTGCGGTCGGGGAAAGACAAGTGGTGTATTAACCGGTACTGTCCTTGCTCTTTCTTGGGAACCACCCCTAGTGGAAAGATCACCACCTCCTTGCTCATTTGGGGGGGGGGGGGACCTCAATTCTACCTCTCTTTTTCCAACTTCTTAGTCACCACCCTTGGGTGCGGCAACGTAGACTTTAGGTTTCTGGTACTGCCTGGTGGGAGGGGGCCTGAGAAGTGGATAGGGAAACCTTCCTCAAAGCCGTGAACTAGAATCTCTGTGTCCGTCTTGTTGTGATATTTGTTGGCTAGCTTGCATAACTGGTGTGTGTTGATCGGTGACCATGCTAGCCCAAATGCCTCCCACCCCACTTGGCCCCTGCGTGGCTACCATGTGCTCCTCACTGCTTCTTTGCATCTTTCCTGTCTCCCTTGTGTTCCACCTTACGTTTGCACCCTGCTGCTGAGTGCTCCCCCTCCCAGGATGAGCAGATATGTTGGAATTTGCATGATGCCCCATAAGTGCACTTGTTTGCCTCAAACTTCCAGCATATTGCTGAGGTCCCATTGGTGTGTGGTGTTTTCCATGTGCCGGCCTGCCCGGTCTTTTGAAAAGGCCTCCCTCTCCCTTTGTGGAAAGGCGTCCAAAAGGACTGCTCGCTCCTTCCTGCCCAAGACCTGGCCTCCTTGGCTACCATCATCTTATGGATGAAGCCAGACACATCCTCCTTGTTCCACTCCATTTCGGGGTGCGTCTGCATTTTTAGCCTGAAGCCCTTGTCATATTCTAACCAGGCGTCGCCTGGAAATTGCCTTTGTGCTTTATGGATGTTGGCTTCAGAAAGCCATAAGTACGCTGGGCAGCACAGGAATGTCTCTACTATGATGCAGGCCATGATTCTGAATGCATCTAGACAATTATCAAAACTTTTTTCTTTGCGCTTCCTTCGCCTCTCTCTTCTATCTTCGTCCTTCCTATCGCATGTTGTCAAGTCAAGACCCTCAAAATGTATTTCTAACAGGGAGAAGATATCAATAAACTCCTTTCTCCAAATTCTCTCTTTCACTGCTAGCGGTATGAGGCATGCTAGGCTTGTTTCGCTGGTGATCATAGATGCCGGACCTGGTGAAGGACGTGCGTAGGGCTCAGCCGCCAGGGATGCCGCGGCTGTGCTGCCCAGCGTGCTTGTGTCCCCCCCCCAGGCCGGCAATGGTGATCCGTTGTCTCTCTAGGCCACTGTCGTGCCCTGTCCCCCTAATGAGTGTACCCGTGCATACCCTGGGTCTATGGGGTGCCACGGCAATCCAGACACCTCCTCCTCTGCTGATGCCCCTGCTGTTGCTGTCCCCTGACTCCCCTCTGCTTGCACTCCTGCCGCCCCTGCGCTTGGGCTTTTTAGCAGCAATGGTGCCATAAATTTAAAACATTCCTGCACTATCGCACTGATATGCTCACGGGTTGCTGCCGTGTCACAGATCCCCGTGCTTGGGCAGGCTGCCGCCGTGCTGGCTACAGGTGGCTGGGCCTTCCTCTGGGGAGTTTTCCTGGGCGCAGCCGCCCACGCGAGCTTGGCTGGTGCCCGTCTTATCCTCTCCTCTTGGCAGCAGGGGCCCTGATGTGCGTCTGCTGCTGACCACTTTTCCCCTCGTCAGCGGCGTCGTCCAATGCATAGTGGTGCAACCAGTCGCTCCCGTGCTCTTGTGATGCTGCACAGATCCTTCTCAGCAGGTCACCCAGATCTTCCTGTGGTCGTTTATTACCCTTCTTTGCCATCCTGCGTGCTCTTGCAGAAGAGCCCACCATGGGGTGCTGCCGCTTGCTATATGCACCAAGTGGAGCTGTTGTCCCTTCTATTCCTCTGTTGGGGTGATGTCTGGCAGTAATTGCCAAATGAGATGCTGGGTGAGGTGCTGCCAACCCTGCAATGCACCAAGTTCATGTCCTGCCACAGGTTATTTGGCCATCAATGTCCGGCAGCAATCGCCAATTGAAATTTGCCACCAGGTGGGGTGCTGCCACTGCAGTTATGCGCCAAGTTCCCTCCCTTTCCAGTGGGCAAGTCCGCCTTGTCCTGTAGAGCACTTCCTTAACTGTTGCACTAAAGCATGTGGTGCGTTGCCCCCAACCGTGTTGTCACGGACAGCCTGCGTTCAATAAAGGAGGCCGTTTGTCTTTAATTCGCCTCCTCAGGTGCAAGCCCCAGTCCGCGACCTGCCCCGGGATACTGCGCCTGTCCCTTTAAGGCACCGGACGTGTGCACGTCTTCTCCTGTGTGCGCGCCTGTTTGCAGCGAGACCAGGGGCGGGGCTACATGCTGCAGTTTTTAGCCCGCCCACTCCACTCGATCTCGTTCGTTGTGCCTGAGTAGGACCCAGTCTCCTTGCCCCTGGACTCGGAGGATGCGGTTGCCTTGCAGCTTTCTCCCCGTCCGCTGTACTTTTTCCGCACCGCTGGGATGTAGGGCGAGTGCGCTGCTCCCAATCATGCGGCGGGCTGTCCTTAAGTGGCCTACTTCCTCCGGCGCTCTTCAGGTGGGGCGACTTTTCCCGCCGCTTACCGGACCTGGACTCTCCTCTTACCAGCTGGCCTGAAGCGGTGCTCCCTCAATGGGAGCGGGCAGCGGACCCCGTGATGGGCACCAAGGCACCGCGGTGAATGAAGGACCACGCGGCTGTTCCTGGTCAAGGCGTGGCACCAGCTGGGCTCCTTGTCGTCTTAGCAGCACAGCAGTCGCCTGGATGGTCCCATTCCAACCAGGGATTCTCCTCACGATCAGGTATTTTCAAAGTTCAAAAGTTCCTTAAAAGTTCCCTCTGCAGTGCTGCTCCACAAGATAGGGGCCTACCTGGGGAGCCGTGCATATACCCCCCCCCCCTCCCCCCAGCGCAGCTTGTCCTCACTTCTGGTCACCCCTCATTGGGTAATTCGTATGGCGCTAGGGCCCCCATTGGCCGGGGAGCTCGGCGCCATTATGGCGGTTGCCGCGGGGGGTGAGGATGGCTTACCGCTCTGGGGGCGCTTCCTGGCGCCCCAAAACGGTTTTTGTTACGGGGGCTCGGCGTCGATTATGGCGCAGGCCTTCAAGGCCCCGGTGCAGGCGGCCTCTGCGAGTGTAACAAGCAAGATGCAGTGCCATTGTTACAGTTTAGCGCCACAAATGGTTTTACAGTGATACAGTGTTCAGTGGTACAACCAACATACAGTGCTACAGCTGATACATCGCAGTGTGTAGTGTGCAGGTGTGCTGCCAGTAAGCACCACAACAGTCAGTTTACACTGTTAAATTCAGAGGTGCCTTTCTAGAAAATACAGACAAATGCCCCACCAGCTGCGAGCGCAGTTAAAGTTGCAACAAGAACCAGAAGAAGCGTTATACATACAGCCCATCTCCTGAGCTGGACCTGCGGTGAAAACGTGCACAAACCCCTGTGAGACCTGTGGTAGTAAACTGGATGTGCCCAAGAGCAGAATCGCATCTGTGCTACGCTGGGAATCACCTGAGAGGCAGACGGCAGCCAGCAGCAGGCTAAGAGGGCCAGGGCTCGTGCATCCATGGTGGTAGCTAGTGCTCGGTGTGAGTACTGCTGTTAAATGGCGCTGAGTGCAAATCACCAAAACATTGAGGCTTTTAAACACTCTTCTTTTACCTGGGAAACAACAGCAGACATTTGTAAGAGGAACGGAGAGACTGAAGACACTCGTCTGTGAAGGCTTGATTGCTAATGTGTTTACGGACGGCTGAAGGCGGAGCCGTTTCATCCAAGATTTCGAGAGAGCGAGTGTGTGTATGTGTGTGTGTGAGGTGGGTGCTGTGGCAGAGTAACATGAGGGACGACATAAAGTAACAAGGATAAGGAACCAGAAGCATTTAAAGACCATGAGTGCTTCCATGTAAAAATTATTCATTTTAATACATCTGCAAAAGCCCTGTTTCATAGTATGCACACAACGTGACATTCACCCTTCCTTATTTCCAACATTTTTCCTCCCAGCTATGCCCAATAACTCTCAGAGTCAGGCCTTGTTGTCTAGGGCGTAGCCTTTTATTTCACATCAAACCAGGTAAGGTAGTTCTTCACAAACAAATAGGAGAAACCATCCTTTTTGGATATATACAATTATTCATAGCATCATGCTTTAGCCGCATCAACCTGTCAAAGGCCTTAAGTACATCATCAGGCACGACATTACTTGAACTTCAGTTTTGGCCGTACACTTAGCGGCAACAACATGTCAAAGGCAGTAAGATAATTAGGCACAACATTACACCTGCACTTGAGCTTGGCTTTACAATGGAACTTGTCCGTCTCATCCCGCCAAGCTCTCCACTCAGCTGCACACATTGCGCCGGCAGACCCCAATGCGCACAGCAAACAGTTGCATTACTTGAAATCCAGGGCACCGCATAACGCACCGGGATGCCTGAACCCAGGCAGCCTCCCCAAGGTTCTACTCAGTCCATACTTTGCAGGTTAGGGCAGTAGAGTCCAGGACCACCGGCAGGTCGGTCCTCCTTTCCGCCTACCCTCAGCAGATGTGGATCATACCCCCTCCTGGGGTCCCTCCAGACACTGAACTTCCTTTGTTGTGCATCCCCCTTTGTTGTTAACTGTCAGTGCTCCGCCACAGGGTGAGAAGCTACCCGGCGCACTCGCCCTCCCCCCCTGACGCTGACAGTGTTCCCTAATAGCCAGCAATATAATGCAGTTAATTAGCTTGAGAGCATGTCCTGAGAAATGCACCCCAGCTCTGCGGAACTGGACCATTACCTACTAGCGCTAGTTGAGCCAACTTGTACCTGTTGTGGCAGCTTGCAGAATTACTTCAGACCACAGGGGTGCCCCCGGCCTCCTGCAACATAAGCCTTCCTAATGATGTTAGATCCTTCCCACAAGCGTTACTGACTAAATGGAATAGACCAAATCCTGACATTTGTCCCAAATGAATGGACTTTTACTTTGCTCTACCCCAAAAGAATGCCTACTTTAACCTAGGGGGACTGTCCGGGCTCTGATGCCCCAAAAGGAGAACACGCTACTATTTAGATATAAACAATTATTTGTAGCATCATGCTTAGCCGCATCTATCCTTTAAAGGCATTAAGTAAATTAATCATGACATTACCCTAGAATTTCAGCTCTGGTCGTACACTTTAGCGGCAACAGCATGGTAAAGGCAATAAGAAAATTAGGCACCACATTACCCTGCACTTGAGCTTGGCCCTACAATTGAACATGGCTGACTCATACTATCAAGCTTTTCACTCTGCTGTACACATTGTTCCGGCAGCCCCCAACAGGCTACAGCAAACTGTTGCATTACTACAATCCAGGGCTCTGGATACAGCCTCGCCCACCGGAGTGCCTGAACACAGGCAGCCTCCCCAAGTTCTATCCGTGGAGCCCGGGACCACCAGCTGGTCAGTCCTCCCTTTCCGCCCAACTTGGCCATAGAATAAAGTGGTTATAATGTATTTGGATTTCTCGCAATCCCACTCACCTGTGGATTTTGTCACCGATAATTTGTAACCCTTCCTAGGTATTTGAGTTAAAAAGGAAAGAGACCTTTGCTGAAAATTGTTTGCCAAAATTCGGCCCTATAGATTTGCAGAACTGCAGCCACACGACCGAAGATTGCATATTAATGCTTGTCCATTTAGTAACGCCACCTGATTGTCAAAATATTAACTAGCAATCCCTATTGCCTGCGGAGTATGCCTGAAATAGCCCACCACCAGTTACTGGGATGCTATTTTCTAACGCATTTGTTGCCTAGAGCCCGCAATATGCTGATAATGTAACACCCCACCCGTCTTTCATGAAGTCTGTCCATGGCGTAGATTTTATTCACCCCAAATCGGATAATTCACTATAACCAGTACAAGAGTACAAGTATCCTACTTGGATATATAAATCACTATGGATGGCTTCACACCCTAGTGACATTCACATGTTGAAGGCACTGAGGAAATGAAATCGCTATTACATTTAGGCATAGCATTATGTTGACTATACTCTTGAACCCTGTTGCGCACTTTGTGCCGGCAGGCCACAATGCGCTGCACCACAGTTGTATTACCTGAAAACCAGGGCACCGCATAATGCACCGGCCTTCCGAGGTACTTGAACAATGGCATAACAGTCTAGCAACATTCACACGTCAAAGGCACTATGAAATTAAAATTGTTATTACGGTTGAGCATAGCATTAAGTTGTCAATAGTCTTGAACCCTCTGTTGCGCTCATTGTGCCGGCAGGCCACAACGCGCTACTACAACCAGTTGCCTTACTTGAAATCCAGGGCACCGCATAGCGCACCGGCCCTCTGAGGTACCTGAACACAGGAAGCCTCCCCAAGATTCAACTCTTTCTAATGTGTGTCTTTCCTGAAGGCCACTGCATGAGAGTTGCACCGCAGAGACCTCCGTTAGAAATACCAACCTTTAAATAAAAGGAAAATCTGCCCGTCATTGTTTGGCAACTAAGCAGATTGCCAATTATGCAAGGCCTAATTAATTTGTACATGTATTGTAAGAGGCATCGTATGCGTCCCCATCCAAGGATTGCTGACGATTTCCTATATGCCTTGTAGCTTATGACCTGAGAAAAACCCACAGTTCCCAACCTTTCAGTACAGATTCATAGATGACAGAACGCGAGACCGCCTTTTCGACCATGTGCCTTTTCACCCATTTTGTTCAGCCCGGGCACGGCCACTGCCAAGTCCCACCTGGCACTGATGGTTGTCCTTGCCAGACCTTGCGTCCTATTCTCCCTGTGGACTTTTGCATGTCAGCTTCTAATACTGTTAAAATATTTCATCAAGCTGTGGCGGTTCAAGTGGAAGCAGGTGTCCCTCAGCCCTTCACGTGATTCAGGGTTATGTCTTCTGCAGTCTCTTCTGATTATTGTCGGTTTCCAGCAGCCTTCTGATTACCCAATTGGTGGAGCCCTGATGTATTTGGCCAATCATCGAATAACTGCAGTATTTACAAACTGACCCTCCTCTATTTTCCAGCATATCGCAACATTTTTATAGTCAGCTACCCCCGGAGTCATCATTCCTAGCTTTTCCCAAATGGTGGAAAAACAGCTCAGGTCAGACGTGTGTGGGCTCCCAAGGTCTGCATATATGTTCACCAATTCTAATCGGACACATCATTGTCCCACCAGAGAAACTCCCACAACCTAGTAACCCTTAGATTGCGGTGCCAATATTTGTATGGGATAACGGTCTTGAAATTCCTTGTATGCCCATAACCGGGACCTTTAAGCAAAATGCATCTGTTCCTAGGCAAATTAATAACTATACTAAGTATTCCACACCTTTTCTTAGGGCTGTGGGCTGAGATTTCCCCAAAGTTGCAAAATGTTACATGAATAAAAATTCTATTATGGTCCTTGCTCTGTAGTTTTGAGCAAGATGTTTAAAGACAGATCCTCGCTGCCAGGAAATGCTCCTATAGTCTACATAATAACAACATTTTTGGTGCCCCGTGTTATTACTGAGACCGGAAATTTGGATTACTACTGAAATATGGGATTGGCTTCAATTACATGCATCCTTTCCGATGATTATGCAATTGAGCCCTTTGAGCTCCAGTCTGCACTATAAACTTGACCTATTAATTACACATGCTGGTCTTAACATGTTAAAATGGTTTAGTCTGACATGCTAACACGAAGGTCGTATCTGCCACACAGCTCTTTATCAGTCCTGTTTTCCTGGTTTTTTTTTGCATGTAAGGGAAATATCATGAGCCACGCCCCCTACACACGAGCACTCTCTGTAATGTTATCGATCACCCTGCAATGATGACGCTGCAATCTGGTAGTGTTTAACCTTATTTAATAAAACACGTCTACCTCTGAAGAGCGCCGAGCCTCAACTGCCGCTTAACGGTTATGCGCGCCAAACCTTTACGCAGCCGCGTAGCCTGCGCGGGCGCGGCACGTCACGTGGCCCACGTGACGTGCGTACACTAGAGCGCGTTACTACATATCTCCCCTTTTTTCCAACATGGAAACATTTACTCATTGTCCACAGTTCAGTTCATAGTCCCTGAATTTTGCTGGTTTCACCACCACCCTCCCGCTGCGGGTCAGCCTTACCAGGGTGTTGGGGTTCTCACATCCGTTGCTTCCTTCTGACTCCTGCGCAGCCGCGCCTACTTCTCCTTCTCTCCGACATCCTCGAGCCATCTCCTCTTGCTCACGTACCATTGTCTCTAGTTCTTGTGCACCTTCTCCATTCTCTTCCGACGCTCCTTCCGGAGCCTCCTGCTCCCCCAACTCCGTCTCTTCCTCATCCAAGTCAGTGGTCCTCTGATTCCAGTTCAAGATTTTGTTACACCTCGCCATGCGATCTTGCGACCACACGTTACCATCACTCAGTAGGGCCGCCCTGCCTTGTACTTCCTTCACCTGCATGGGCTTGCTGTATTTGCTCTCTCCTTTCCTCTGCGCGTTGGCCAACCTTACTCGCACCCACTCTCCTTCCTCTAATCCGGTGTTCCGTACATTCCGTCTGCGATCATAATGTTAGGTGTAGGTTGCTTGGGCTCTCTCGAGGTTGGCTCGCACTACAGCGGGCGACCATTCACTGGTGACTGTTTTCTCCTTCCACACTCCGTTGTCCTGTGTGAAGGGTTCTCGTCCTCTTAGTATTTGGAACGGGCTGTATCCTGTGCTGGTGGGCGTTATCCTGTAAGCCCAGATCATATGCCAAACTTCCGCTTCCCAGTCCTTGTCATTGGCTATGGCAGCTTGAATCGACCCCATTACCACCCTGTTGAACCGTTCCACTAAGCCGTTTCCGGCTGGGTGATAAATGGCTGTGTGCTTGGCTCCTATGCCATTTCTGTTCATGAATCTGCTCCACTTCTCTGATTTAAACTGGGGCCCATTGTCGCTAAGCACAGTCTTGGGGATGCCTTCCCTCACGAAAGTGTCTGCCAGGAACTTGATAATTGCATCTGTGTCCATGGTTTCACCTATACTTATCTCCGGCCATTTGGAGTACCTATCCACCATGACACACACGTATTTCTGCACTCCTTGCATGTCCAGAATGGGACCCAGGATGTCCACGCTCAGTTCTTCCCAGGGGTTCCTGGGCAGATCAAACTTGCCCAGCTCAGGGCGGAGGAGTTTGAGGGTTTTATCCGCTCCTTGACACCTGGTGCAGTTCCTGACATGTCTTTCTTCCTTCAAGTCCATTCCGGGCCACCAGTAGTCTTGCCTGGCTCTCAGCCTCAGTTTGCAGATTCCGAGGTGTCCCTCGTGAAGTGCGTCTAATAGTCGGTTGACGAGGTTAGCGGGCGGTATTACCTTTTCGCCTATGTGTACAAACACTCCATTGTCACTTATCGATAATTCTTCTCTGACTTCGTAGTAAGGTTTGAGTTCCCCTCCAACTGCTCTCTTTTCGGGCCATCCTTGCATCACAAACTTCTTCACCTCTTTTAGCGCTGCATCATCATCGTATGCCTGCTCCCATTCTGTGAGACTGATGGAGGCCTCTTGGTCTTCTGTGAGTGCCACCCACTCCTCTGTTCCTGCCATGTTCTCACCACTGGGTTCCATTGCAGCCGCTCTACTTAGATAATCTGCCACACGATTCCTGTTCCCTGGTATATGCTCCACATCGTACCGGAACTCTAGTAGTTTCAACGACATTTTTGATATCCTTGGTGTGGCCTCGGCGTGCCCAATTGAAGTCAACACCTTTAGCAGAGGTTTACGGTCCGTCCTCAATAGGAGCCGTGTGCCCCACAGAAATTGTCTGAACCTCGCGGTGGCCCACACCACAGCCAGCATCAACTTCTCGATTACACTGTACCGTTTCTCAGTATCCGTCAGCGTGCGCGAGGCAAAACTTATAGTTTCCATCTGTCCTCGCCCTCTGTCCTGCATAAGGACTGCTCCCAGACCTTTGTCGCTGGCATCCGTGGTCAAGACCGTTCTGCCTTGGGGGTCATACCCTTGAAGGGGAATGGCTTCCGTGATCGCTTTCTTGACATCATCGAACTCACTCTGTGCCTCTCCGGACCATCAGAACTCTGTGCTTTCCTTCGTGAGTTGCCTCATGTGGTGGGTCCTGGAGGCGAAATGTTGCACAAATTTACCATAGTGCTCGGCCATGCCAAGAAATGATCTTACTTCATCTTTACTGATTGGAGGGGGCGCCTCGCGGATCGCCTTGACATTTTCTGCCTTGGGGGTCACTCCTTCCACGCCTATTTCATGTCCTAGATATGTCACTGACGACATTCCAATGTGACACTTTGACCATTCCGCGGTGAGACCTTTCCCTTCCAGTATCCGTAACACCCTTCCTAGTTTTGCATCATGATCCAGCTTGTCTCGGCCCATTATCAAGATGTCGTCCTGGAAGTACTGGACGCCCGTGCTATTTTGGAAGAGTTGGTGCATCAATTTTTGGAAGACAGCGGCTGCCGAAGCCAGCCCAAATGGCATGCGGAGAAACTAGTAGCACCCAAACGGGGTGATGAACGATGTAAGATGGTGGCTCTCCGGATGCAGGGCAATTTGGTGGTAGGCGGAAGTCAGATCGATGGTGGAGTACCATTTGATGCCCCGGGTGCTGGCCAGCATCTCCTCTATTCTTGGCAGGGGGAACCTTTCTACTACAATGTTCTTGTTAAGCTCCCTAAGGTCCACACACAGCCGGACCTTCCAGTTGGGCTTCTTAACTACCACCAGTGGCGCCAGCCATTCTGCACACGTGATGGGCTGGATGATCCCTTTCTTTTCCAGCTCTTGGAGCTCCTCTCGCACCGCCTCTCGTACTGCGATGGGAATGTTCCTGGCCCGGTGAGCCACGGGCACTGCCTTGTCCTTCAGGATTATCTTGTGTGCAAATTTTTCCAGCTTTCCCACCGTGCCTCCAAATACTTTGGGGAATGTCTTTCTCCATTTGTCTTGGTCAGGCCACAATTCGTGTTCAGCTAGTAAGATCTGCTCCACACCCCCAGGGTCCAACTTGATGCCCAGGTCACCCTGGTCCAGTAACCCCAGCACGGAGGGCCCCCTTTCTGATACGTAGAGCTTGCAGAAAGCTGATCGGCCCCGGAATTCGAACTTCAGTGGTCGGAATCCCGCCATTGGTATGCGGTCCCCGTTGTACATGACAGGGCGGATGTCTAACCTCTCCAGTTCCGGGCCTAGTCTTGGTTCGAACTTCTCCTCCCACACGGCCCTCTGGACGATGGTGTACGGCGAACCAGTGTCGGCTATTACGCTGATTATGATTCCTCCTATGGTCATTTCCAACACCGGCTTCATAGATCTTTTTCCATCCACATTCATGACTTGTCCATCCGCTCCCAGTACCTGGTCGTATATGCCCAGCACTGTGGCTACCTCCTCCTCCGGTGTCTCCTTCTGTGTGTCGCTGTCCTGGCTGATTAATCTCACCGTGCTTTTGGAGGCTTTCTTTCTGCACACCTTCTCGAAGTGTCCGGTTATTCCACAGTACATGCATTTGGCACGGAATGCCGGGCATTTTTTGTCATGCGCTTCATGCGTCCAATTCCCGCACCTATAGCATGGCTTCCGGCCGGTTCCCGCGTGTCTTCCTGGGGGTCCGCCATTACCGCTCCACTTGGCGCCACTTTTTTCTGCTGTCCTTTTCGTCGAGTGGTCCTTACGGGACCCGTCCTCGTCTACCTTGTTCACCATGGCAGTGGACGCTGTCTCTTTCTTTGTTGCATCTGCACACCTCCTCGCCAGCTCCGCCCTTTTGACGATGACCATCACCTCTTTCCGGGTGGTTTCTCCACTGGCCCATAGTTTGTCTTGCACGGAGGTGCACGTGGTGTGCATTACCACTTGGTCCTTTATGAACTCCTCCTCCCAGTTGTCATACTTGCACGTGGCCGCCAGCCGTTTTAGCGCTGCCACGTACTCCTCTACCGTCTCCCCGGGGCGCTGCTTCCTTTGTTGAAAATTAAACCTGTCCACTGATACACATACCGCTGGTCTAAAGTGTTCGTTCAGGTCATCGATTGCATGGGCGTACACATCATCGTCCGTGCTGTTCCTTTCCTTTGGCACCAGGCTTTTGTATACTCTCAACCCTTCGGGGCCTAGGTTCAATAGCAAGATGCGTTTTTTTCTCGATGGTTTGAATGTCTCTTCGCTCTCGTCCTCTAGAACGCCAATGAAGTTGTCGATGTACTCTCTCCAATCCTCCCACTTCATCAACGGCTCTCCCGGCTTGGGCAGGAATTGCACCGGCGCTGTTGCGTATCCTGTTTGCGCGCTCATCCTTTCACTCTTGATCGTGGGCTGGTGGCTCGTTTGGCCCTTGGGGCTTCCTGGCGCACTGTCTCGTTCTGTTTTGTATGTATGGGTCTGGGGACGCTCTGCGTCAGCCCCCTCGCTCTTTATCGGGGTATCCAGCTGGTTCGTGGCCAGCGGACACTAATCTTGTTGGCTGGCTGCTCGCCTTGCCTTCCTCGACTTCCGTCGTTCGATCTCTCGGGGAGGTTTCGGTAGTTTGGCCCTGCCGCGCTCTTCAGGGTGCTTGCTCAGTGGTCGTCTTGGGTTAGCTGCAGGGTTGGGGATCGGCTATCCCACCCTCGTCGCCATTGTAATGTTATCGATCACCCTGCAATGATGACGCTGCAATCTGGTAGTGTTTAACCTTATTTATTAAAACACGTCTACCTCTGAAGAGCGCCGAGCCTCAACTGCCGCTTAACGGTTATGCGGGCGCGGCACGTCACGTGGCCCACGTGACGTGCATACACTAGAGCGTGTTACTACACTCTTCAGGGCTATAGCTTTCCAAAAGGGCTAAATGCCATAACAACACCATAATGAACTGCTTCCACCAACCATATGAATTAAACAGGCTGTGGCTTGTGCCACTATGCTCTGCTTCTACTATTTTAATGAGGTCAAAAATACATTTTGTAACGTAATGTATCTTACATCTTTTTTAAAGTGTTGATGCATGTTGTGAAAAATGTTTACACTCTGTATCACACATTATAATATAAATTATATAGTTGCTCCTGAAAGTAACTCCTTTCACAACAAGGTATTATGATTGCTCCTGGGGTGAAACAAACAGTTGTTAGTCCTACACCCACGTTGGGGTTCAGTGTGATGCAAGTTTATACCTAACTTACCTCAAACTCTCTTCATACAATTATGGCGATAGATCTAAAGTTGAAGAGTTGATGGTAATAATTATGCACTCATTCTATTCTACTAAATAATGCCAGACTCAGTATGTATAATTATAATGATTTATCATAATAATATAAAATGAATGTTCATTGAGTACAGTCACCAATGCAAACATAGATTATCACGGAGGGAAAAATAATTAGCAATGAATTACACCAAACTCATGTCAATAATCAGTGCATTGAAGGAGTGGATAGGTGAAGAGAGAAAAGTTTCAGAGACAAAATACATTTGCAAATCATTATGCAAATTTAGAAAATCATCTATACTCACTCAAATAGGGTTCAGGGAAATCTACCCTCTGGTCAAAAAGTGCAGCAAGGCCCTCGAGATGAGTCGAGTGGCAAAGATTAAGTCAGGAAACAGGTAGGCCTCTATCTGGAAACAGCAAACCACCAACAAGAGCGACAATCTCCCACTAGCTAAACACCAGCTGGACCAACCCTAAACCACACACCCCAAGGACTTTCAATTAAACACTAAAACCTAAACGTCCAACCCACATATGTTTCAATATGAACACTAACTCCGTCTCTTATTGGCTAAATACACGGGGTGTTCTGTCACACTACTCTCATCATGTCCAGTTCATTAAATGTCCCATTGTCTTGAACATTCAGCATTATGACAGATTCTTCCCAGGAAACAAACTTTGAACACAATCATAGTAAATATTTCCTCCAGTTTATCATATGCTGCAAATATCTGCGCTTCTATTGTTTGCTTCTCCCATCTCGTGAAGGAAGTTGTTCGCTTCCACTGATATCCAAAGTTTGTCAGTGAGTCAGCACACCATGAAGGTCATTTTTCATGCCTCTGCCTTCTCTCTTCATATTCAAAGTCCATTTTTATTCATTTATTTTCTTTAGCAAATATTAACCCCAAATTAGCATGAAGAAGCGTAGGCCCATGCTTGCTTTTCTACAGAGAACAAAACACAAACATTTATTATTTTTCATGAAATGTAATTTTCAATGCACACTATCCCAGCATTGCACTAACCCATGAACAACTTGTGGTATTCCTAGCGATTATTATTAACCTGCATAAAAAGAAGCATTAGTCTTTTATTTTTATTTTAGCCAAAAGCGTCTGTGGCCTAGTTTTTCATGCATTAGTGCACCCAAAAGTTCACGAATGAGCAAAAGCATTTCCCCTTAATTTAGCGTTTTTAATAATATTTTCACAGCACTTTGGTAATAAAATGTTACTGAGGGTTCAATTCTAGCAAGTTTTATTTTCTCAACAACCTGCTCCATCACAATCTCTAATAAATCTGTTTGAGGAGCACAGAGAATAGGAGGAAAAACAAAATCCCAAAACCTTCACTCCATCCGTGCTACCTACTCACCCATCCTTTCATGCACTTGAGGAACACACTTCATCCAACAATGATAACAGATCAACTAAAAGCTCAATGAATGAGATCAACAACAACCCAGACACAAACCTTTCCATCCCCAAAAGAAAGGCACTCCATCTGAATGTGATCTACTGATGGATATACAGCAAGATATAGTATTTAGCACAAAACGCTGGTTGGCAAAGGACATTACTCCAATATTTGAATGTATACCATAGTGATATCGAGCCATTACATACACCGACTAGGACGGATTGAAGGTTTACAGATACCATCATTATTTATAACTTTATATACAATAGCAATCACCAAATGGAAGATGTGACAATGCAAAGTTGTCAAGTCCATCTTACTAGGTGCAAGCCCAGCTCCACTTTCATATGCAGCTTGCACTTTCTTTATGGAACCCCAATTAATAACGGGGTGTTTACAGATTCTTTCTTAGACTCATTATCAGATCTATCACCCAAACTCTCCAAAATACATATACACAGTTTTTTAAACATCTGGTATGATAAACCAACCATATTCCATTATATCAGGACTAAACTCACACAACTTCCAACCGGTTATCTCTGGACCAAACCTCATAGCAGGACATACATTTGATTGTATCTGCTCTGCCCGGAACTAATCACAATTCAACAATATTTGCCACATGGACTGGCAATCACATCATCTTCTCACCCCAAATACAATATCAGCTGAATTTCACCACCTTCACCTACTTATACACAGTGGAACTAGTTCGAATTTAGGAGTCCCAAACACACCTAGCCACAAACACATAATTGGAAGCTCAGTAAATAAACGCTGAACGGATGGTTGACCACAGTCCTCCACATACCGTACTAATTCCAAAGTGAATTTTAAAGCAAGGCAAAAGAAAAGGATACTCCTTTGATGAATGATAAAAAGTATAAATACAATTTCAACACTTCAATAGAGAGGGTACAAATCCTAGAACCTTTAAGAAAAATGCATCCACACACCAACAACAGAATCAACAAAATATATATGAAAAAGCCCAAAAATCCCCTTGTCAAGCTGGATTGACAATGCCAAATGCCCAAGAGGGAAAATCTACAATTCAGTTAGAATTTTACCATCCATAAAGCTGTCAAACTTCAACCCACCTCAACCCCACCTTTACAAAAGTTCTGCAATAAGCTAGCATTATTTAACTAAAGCAGATACCCTGGATTTATATCTAACAATCAAGAAAAATAACAATGCCTCAATTATACAACCAAAATGTATCACATCTGAAAAATAACTATTGGACTTAGCTCTTTTTGCAGGGTCATCCCTGAACTTTTTGCCTTCCTCCAGTATTTTGCCTGACCTGTTTTTGTTGGTTTTATGACTCTGGGCACTTTACCACTGCTGATCAGTGCTAACGTGCATATGCTCTCCCTATGGTATATTGATGTATGGATTAGTGATTCCATGATTGGCTGGGTTGGTTTACTTGTCAGACCCTAGTACAGAGCACTGAGTGCGCCCAGGGCTTGTAAACCAAATGCTGCTGGTGGGCCTGCAGCACTGGTTGTACCGCCCACAGAAGCACCTTGTAAAAGTGTGTCTCAGGTCTGCCATTGCAGAGTCTGTGGGCAGTCTGGTATTGCCATGTTGACTGGGCAAGTGCACCCACTTGCCAGTGCCTAAACCTTCCCTTTTCTCCATATTAGTCACCCCTATGGTAGGCCCAAGGACAGGGTGCATTGTAGGTAAAAGTTAGGACATGCCCTGGTGTGTGTGGCATGTCCTAATAGTGAATTACAGCCATTTTCGTTTTTCACTATTGCAAGGCTACCTGTTCCCCATAGGCCAGAATGGGCAGTTTGATTATTACATCTTATAATCCTAACTGACTCAGGGAACTAGGTAGAAATTCGAGTTTAGTATGCCTGATTTCAGAATGATGAAATACATCTTTTAACATTCTGTGTTTTAAAATACTACTTTTAGAAAGTAGGTATTTTCTTGTCTACCCATCCAAACCTGCCTCTGCTAGGTTGTGTATTCCTTGTCTGGAGTTTGGGTGATAGGGGCTGGGGATTCCAGGAGACAGTGTCATGGTTCGCGGCGCTGGCCGCTCCCTGCCATCCCCGCATGCACGCACAGAAACACCAGAATACTCACTTCCGGGCGAAGGTCCGACCCGGTCTAGTCTTTGACAGCTGGCCTGAGGATCCTGAAGCACTTCCGGGGGAAACGCTTAAACATCGCGTTTCCTGCCGGCTCAGGGCTTCGAATTCTATCCTGAGGAGTATTCCTGCGACACGGCTTGGATTGAAGCGCCGTTACCTCAAGCCGTCTTCACCGCGCTGGAGCGCTGTTTGCCGGCTGTTGTCCTCGCGCTGGGCGCTCTGTCACAGCTGATATACGCCACGCTGGAACTTTGTCTTTGGGTTTGTTTCCACGAATAACAGAATCACTGGTGAGTTCACGGAAGGTTACTTCTGTGTGTGCTTGGATGGGCTGCGCAGGAAGTGGGAAGGGTGGTTCCTTCAGATCTGGTTCTTTTCTGCTTTCCCAGCTGGCACCGAGACACCCGCAAGCTCCACACCCTTATCAAGCCTCTGCATCCTGGCTCCCTTCCCTGCGTCCATCTCATTCACTCCACGAGGGTCAGGTGGGTACAGGGGCGGGCGCTCTTGTAGTCTCTGCGGAATAACTTCACAAGCAAAGGTAAGTCTTGTGGGGCACCTGACAGACAGGGTGAGTCAGCACAGGGCTGAATAGAGAGATCTGCATGCAGATGAGAGGGAGGAGTTGCACGTGGGACCTGAATAGGGCTGTACCTTCCCTCCACAATGCTGGCTCCACCTCCTGTAGTGCGTCTGATGTCCCTGGCCTGCACTGTGAAAGGAAAGAAGGAGCCTTGTCAACAAAGTGCTCCAGGGCTGACCAGAACTGATTTGGAATAGGCAAAGGCCTCTCTGCCTTCAGAGAACAAAGGGAAAATGAGTATAAATATTGGGACCCAGACCCAAGAACTTTAGATCCCTTTTGGGAAACTAGAAGAACCTTTGCTGAGGAGTGGAACCAGAGAGAAACTGAAGGTGGAGACTGTCCCGAAGCTGAGTGCTGTTTGGGGGACTGGCCTGCAGTGGTTGCCTGACTGCCAAAGAAAGGAGAAAGGAACTTTGTGTTACTTTCATCAACTTGTAAAGAATCTCCAAGGGCTTGAAGATAGAGTTTGCTTCCAGCTGAAGTCTTAGGGACAACAGATTTCACTGACCATCTCCCCTGAGTTCTTTTGAAGTACCTGCTGTTGTGCTGGACTTTTTGAGGGACTGCGTGTCGCAAGAAGCTGGAAGCGCGACTCACGAAGAAGTAGCGTGACGCCGCCGCAGCCGCTATTGTTGCATCACTGAAGAAGGGTGTCGCCACTGCCGCTTCGCCTTGCAGAAGCACCTCTCATCGCCGGAGAAGAGTGTTGCCGTCGCAGCAGACGCCGTCTCATCATTGGAGAAGCGTGTCGCTGGCCGCAGCCGATGGCATTGCATCACTGAAGAAGGGTGTCGCCGCTGTCGCAGTGCATCGCCAAAGCACCTCATATCACCGGAGAAGAGTGTCGCCGTCGCATCACCGGAGAAGCGTGTCATAGGGTCTGTCACATCTCAGAAGAATCGCTGAGTCACCGCAAGCCCGTCGGGCGTGCAGGCATCGTTGTTGCATCAAGAAGAAGACGCCATTTTTGTTTCATTGCACTGGATCTTCATCGCATCATGGTGTTGCGAGCCGCATCTCGACGCAAGCGCAGTAAGAAACTAACGCATCACCTCCCCATGCCGAGAAGAACTGAGACATCCCCTATGCATCAGTAGGGACCTGACGCATCACCGTTCTTGCGTGTAAGGAACCAACGCATCACCTTCCCTGCAACACTTTTGTTGTATAGCGTTACAAATCTAAAGGTACATTGAACTCAAAGTGTCACATTTATCATCTTAAGAGAACTAAGCTAATTCTAACATTTTTAAGTACAGTATTGTGGATTTTTGTTGTTTGTGGTCTTGTGTTAAATCTATACAAAAATACTTAGTTTTATACTACAACTTGTGTGGAGTCCATCTGTAGTGTTGTCACTGGGTTACTGTATGTGTTCACATTATGCTTTACACACTGCCTCTGAGATAAGCCTGCCTGCTCGTGCCAAGCTACCAAGGGGGTGAGCAGGGTTTATTTTAGAAGTGTACCCTCTTACTCTGACTAGATTCAAGGGTCCCTTTTTGGTCAAAGGTACCTACCTCTGCCAACTAGAGATCCCCAAATCTAACAATAACCTCTATCTATGTCATACTTTCAAGAAATTGCAACCTCAAAGTTTGAGTACTTGGTAAAGGCTATCAGCCCATCAGACCCCAACCATCCATTAATTTTCAAAAATATTCTATCAGCATCTGCGGCTCTCCCAATCAGAAATATTATCAATAACTTCTCTTACCCAGGAATTTTCCCATAGGAAACTAACAATGCGTACTTACATTTCTTCTCACCTGAACAACAGATCCTTTGTGATTCATATAACCCATTTTTCATCAAATTTTTACAACATAGGGGAGGAGCCAAGCTCGCGACCGTGATGGCCGCGTTGTAGCTCGGCTCCGTCGACCTTCTCGCCTGTTTTATTAATCCTGTGCCATATCCTGCCCCGAGAAGACGTATTCGTGGAAATATGGAAGCATGACAGATTGCTGATTCTTACCATCTGCTCCGGACGCTCCTGGGTGCTGCGGATCCTGAGCTGTGCCCTTGCTCGCTTCGGAGCCCGCGAGGCGGGCGGGCCCGGACTTGCCTGCGGCTCCCCGACTGGAACGAAGTTCCTGCGCCGGCCCCTGGTGGAGGAGAGGAGTCGACCGAAGATGCCACTGTGCGGTTGGACCGGTGGTGACTGACCGGACCTGGCCGGGAGGTCCCGGGACCTGGTGGGACCTGGTGGCGGAGTGCCGCATCCTATGGACGGGGGTTGACCGCATTGGAGACGCGTCTCCCCTTTGTCTCCCAACCAGCCATTTTGAAACCCTCCGCCCGGACTCGGCGGTCGGCGCCCATGGGTCAGAGGCGCCAACTACCCCCAATGTTTTGGCGGCCCGCCTCCCTGCATCACTGGTGCGGTTGACTGTCCCCGGCTGGCTCTCACTGAACCCCGCTGGCAACCGGATCGGGGCTGGAGTGTACAGTGGCCCCGCCGTGTTGACAAGATGGCGGCCAGCGCCCTGTATCTCAGACCCGTCGTCGACGGTGACACTGGCCTGTCGCACAGCACGTTTGCTGAATACTGTAGGGGTGATCCTACGGTTGGCGACTTCCTCGCTGCCTTGAGTTCCTGGCGTGAGTCCATGATGTTGAATACCGCTAGGCTGGACGATGATTTTCTTGACGGGCCCGCTGAGCCGCCCCCCACGTGTGCGGACCAACCGCTAACCTGTGCTGCGCAGACCCTCCCGGAGGTTGATGAGATTACGGCCGTCGCTTGCCTGGAGGTCTGGGTGCCCGCTGCTCTGCTCTGTCGAGAGCGCTTCCAAGGAGTGGAAATGACAGAGGGACTCCGGCCGGGGTCCGCCCGGGCCTGCCTTGCCATGACTCCCGGCGATTGTGCGCCTTGCCCTGCTGAGCCGGGATCTGATGTCTGTCCTAGCGGAGCGGGTTCCCCTTCTTGGTCAACGGGGCGTTGCTCGTGGTACTTGCTGTTACTGTTGCTTTTTCTTGCTGGCCCGATCCGAGGCCATCATGACTGGTGCTGTGTGTTGTGGCCTGGAGTTCTTGCGTTTCTCTCCTGGCCCGTCCGCTTCTGGTTCAATGTGCATTCCGTGTCTATGGCCCCGGACAGACAGGGACAGGGTTGAGATACTTTACATCGGCGGACTACTACTTCGTGCATGGCTTAATGGCGTACTTTCGATTGTACAAGTATGATCGCTTCCTCATCAAGTTTCTGTATTTGACTTTGTAGTGACTTCCTCTTCTTGTGGGTTCAAATTGTGCACCGGTGGGTGGTGGGAGCAGATCGTTTTGCTTGCATGTCTCCTCTCCCATTAGTTCTTAGTTCTTTTTTCTCCCTTCCCTTTTCTTCTTTTTCCTTTCCTTTTTCTCTTTTCTGAGTCTATATTTCGGGACTCGGTTTTGGGCGACAGGCACACTGCTAGGGGGGGGGTAGGCCGTAGCCTCTGCATGCGTGCTGGATGGGGGGTTTGGGGGTGGGTCTTTTGTTTTGTCTTGGTTCTATGGGCCTTATTTTTCTCCTTTCTCTCTTGACTCTTCTTGCTCTTTCCTTTTTCCTTTGGGTCAGTTTGGTGGTTAGGTGTAGCGCTGCTTATTGTTTCGGCTGTTGGTCTCTCCGCTACCGTCAGTCAAGATGTTCCACGTTCATGGGGCGGGTACTGACCAGTATGTATTGTACTGTTTGTTCTTATCCTCAAGTTCTTCTGATGCTTCCCTAATTATTACCTGGTTTGTTGCTGACTCGCTGGGATCATTGCCCGCCATGTGTTCTCGATGAAGTGACTGCGTCTGATCCTTCTTATCTATAACTTTAAAAATTAACCTCACTTATCCTGTACTCAGTGGTCCCACCTTTTCTCCAGTTTGTGATGTATCTGATAATTGCTGCTCCTCGTCTCTGGGACTGCTGGGCTGTTTTGATTTTGCCTTATGTGCTACTACTTGATTTCGCGGCCGGCCTGCATGGTTGTGGGCCCGTACCTGTAAGCTTTTGTTGCACAATAAAGGTTTCCAAAAATTAAAAAAAAAAAATTTTTACAACATAAAAGGAGTTTTAGAGGGATCTATCATCTCACCTCTATTTTTTCACAATTCACCTGAAATAATGATAATGATAGATACGCACTTATATAGCGCACGACTACCCAGAGGCATCTCGGCGCTTGTACGAATACCGCCAAGGAACCCTTCCTGGCCTTTCCCTGTGAGGAGCCCACTCCTGGGCACCCCCAAGGTGAAGTCAGGCATCCTCAGCGTTGTTGGTGCCATTGTAGAGATTAAGCAAGCTATTGCCCAGAGGTGGGCTCATGATCAGAATAGGCACCAGGGCAAGAATTATCAGGTCCGAGGAATTTGAGCCCGAAACCCGCCGAGGCGGGAATTGAACCCTGTTTCCAGCCAGACTACTGCATCAGGGTCTGCCGCCCTAACCATTGAGCCACACTTACTGGCTCACTTGAGCCACATGACTACCAGACCTTATCAACAATATTGAACCCGGATTCTTATAACTATGTGGATGACACTCAAAATACTCTCAAACTGAAAAACCCTAAGGACATAAGAAAATTAAAAATCAATAGCTGCCTCATAGCCACAGATCAATGAATGACGTGGAATCCCATGAGGTTAAATGTTGGAGAAACCGAAATACTGACCTATGGTGAATGGAAAAGTTATGATCCTTTTTCTATCTGGCCTGATGAACTGGGGACCTATAGCAAAAATAGCTAAACAGGAACAAATTCGGAATTGTTTTTGATTCTATACTTTTCATGAGAATGGACAAGTTGCTTAAATCCACTTTCTGCACAATAAAAACCCTTTAATATAGCCTTCCACATCTTGGATTATCTCAAAAGATACAAACAGCGGGCCCGATTCACAGAACTAACTTACTACAAAATCCTAAACTTACTACCATTTTGGTTTTCACAGAAGGCACTTACTCATTTTGGTTTTCACAGAAGGTACTTACTCATTTTGGTATTCACAGAAGGCACTTACTCATTTTGGTATTCACAGAATGCACTTACTCATTCTAACTTTATGTCCTCACTCACGCCGGAGATTCTGGCCCGGTGGTGGAGATTTCGGCCTGGAGGTGTAGATTCCGGCCAAGAGGTGGAGATTCCGGCCTGGAGGTGGAGATTCTGGCCCGATGGTGGAGATTCCGGCCCGGTGACGGAGATTTCGGAATCTCCGCCAACGACCCTCTATTACTTCACCATCTGTCTTCTGCACTCCTTAATCTCTCGGAGTGTAGCCTCCCTTGTTGCATATCTGTCTGCTTTATTCTCCATTACTGCCCATAAATAATAACCTCTTCTTCTTTGAAACCATATCCCTGAAATCTAGCAATAAATAACCTACTACAAAAAAGCTGGAGTAAATTGTTGGAATAGTTTTGTTAAGTACAAGACTATCCGATAAATGCAAACAGGAGCAGTACAGTTTGCAAGCGTTTACTTTGAGCTGAAATTCTTTAGTTTCTCTAGTTCACTTACAAAAGGGACTAATAATGATTCTCAGTTTTAAACATTGTATAGAGCACTTTAAAGAAAGGTGGTCTCCAGTATTGGCGACCGGCTGTGAATTTAGCATGCATTATTGTAGGCTACTGATTACTGGACAGTGACTGCTGGCAGGGAAGGGGAGCGATTTAGGGGCGGAGTTTAGAGTTTTACCATATGAAAATACCTTCTATCTTATCTTATGCTCTAGAAAATATCCCAATCAATAACTGGCAAGCAGCAAAAATAAGAGAAGGGATCTTGCTTCGTAAATTGATAAAAGTCAATCAGGCAGTTCCAGCCCAAGCATTACGTCTCGAGCTATCTTTAGTCAGCTCTTATGCTAGAGCCATCTCCAGTATAATAAGATGGGATCTTTAAGGAGCATATTAAAACTGGAAACCTTTAAAAATGTGTCATTGCAATATACTTTCAATAAGAATCTAAGTATAGCATTATATATTTCACAATAGCACGACCTCAATGTCAAACACTGTTCTCAATTAAAACAGTATGCACAGTACGCAGATACTGTAGATTATGAATCTCTGCAAGGATATGTATGTTTTACATTAGTCTACAGGGTCTGGCGCTGTATTATCCTAATGAGCCTAGGGATTTTACAGTTAAAGGTTTTTACATTGAATTAGAATTACTGTGACAATGCTACTGGCATATGCAATTTGTGTAATGGAAGCATGCACGATGTATTACATGTACTGTTTGTATGACCTTGAGGTGCCTGCCACAGGGTGTAGGGATGAACTGCACCCCTGCTCTTTCAATGAGCTCTTTCAATGAGAGCATGCATTCCGTATGGTGATGGATTAAACCCAGATCTTTTGACTGGGTGTGATTTTTGATTGATTCAGATGCTCCGTCCATCACCACCCCCTTTTGTACCGCTTTTGGCCGCCATAAGTGTGGCAGGGTATGCTCAGACGTGAGTCCCTTGCTCACTGTGCCTGTCAGAATTCTCCGTTGCTAATCCCCAGGATTGTATTGATGCTGTAAAGGGGCCCTCCTCTAGATCATCCCAAGTCTGGCACTAATGTTCACAGACTGTTAAGGAGATCAAGCGGGGGAAAATAGGTCCGGAGGGGAACAGCTGGGCTGCAGGAACTGGAGACCTGTAAATATACAAAGCACGAAATAAGTGGCACTGTCACCCTAGTACTATAATACTAATCCAAAAAGGTAAGCTATACATGTCTCACCTGTAATACTAAACAGGAATGCAGAATTAAGAGAGCAATAAAACGGGCCTCTTCTCATTCCCCAGGTTTCCTAATGGAATAGATAATTGAGAACACACTCTTACTGGACTTCCCAAAAAAAATGACTGCTAAGAAATCAGATAGAGAAAATAGGGACACACCTACCCTATTCGGAATGAGGAAGAACTGGCTGCCCTTAGGACTTCTATTACAGTCTTCTATCACTCTTCTCCATATAACGTACATATGAACCACACATACGTTCTGGTTCGTTCACCAAAAGTTATCCATAATCCCCTCCGAGGTGGAATAATACTATAGTATATCAAGTATCAACTGTGTGAGAGTAGATTAGTTCAAACACCATAGATGCAGCAACCACCACGTAATCATGTAGTCAATACTTAAAGTTCTTCTTGTAAACAAAACAAAAGAAAGGCAGCCCAGCACAAACTAACGTAAAGAAACGTTTCTGCTGCAGATACGCCTCTGCAAACAAGAGCAAGTATGATAAGCCTTCAGGAAAATAGCACCCCGTCTCCCGGTGCCTGAAGGAAACCAAACGACCCCAAACCTTCAAAGGTCACTTCCGGTTATAACCGGGGAGACAGCACACAGTACCCAGTAATTCGATCCAAATATGAACCCCCAGGAGAAAACCTGATTCGGGGGTTCCCTCGATGCGGGCGCTTCCTAAGCCCCACCAAAGTTCTCCGCAGTAGACACCCACGGAGCTCACACGATGAAGGCGCTTCCGCAGCCCCACCAAGTAATCCGTAGTGGAAAGCACAAAGTACAAACAATGCGGGCACTTCCGAAGCCCCACCAAGTAATCCGCAGTGGAAAGCACAAAGTACAAACGATGCGGGCGCTTCCTAAGCCCCACCTCTCTACTACGATAAACCAGGAATTCAGAACAAAACGCTACTGCCATATACCAAGAATAATCGGCAGCGCGTCTATCAGCTTGTTCCCTATTATGCAGTTTCCTGTCGCCTAGCCTCATATTGACGCGACGCGCTAAGGATCATGGGATTAGTAGTTTACATCCCGTAAATCACTCAGACTGCAGGCAGTGATTTACCAGCGGCCAGGAATCCTGACAGTGCCACTGGATTCAAGCAAGCCGGGCTGAAGACGGCTGGAATGCCAGAAACCGGTCCTCGGAAGCTTGTTTCCGGTCCAGGGAAGACATGGCTTGACAGTTCGGGCTGGACTGTTCCCATGAGGCACAGGGTCAGACTGATTTGCATATAGCCATGTCTGAACTGGGGTGGCAGAGTGGGCTAAAGAACGGTGATGGATTAAACCCAGATCTTTTGACTGGGTGTGAGTGTTTGATTGATTCAGATGCTCCGTCCATCACCACCCCCTTTTTGTACCGCTTTTGAAAGGTATAGGCATGCGACTTGCATGTCTGTTACAGTTCCTGACGGATGTTGGATGGACTCCGGTTCGTACTACATCGGAATCAGGCCCTTAGTGTGCACAGTCCACTCCTCCTCCCTGAGCCACCAGCCCTGCCCCACCCTAACCCAGACCTGCGTAACGAAAAACTAAATATTTACCTTGTTATTATAATTTAATGTTTCCCTTTTCCGCTGTTCTGAGAGGAGTGGGGCGACGCTCCTCCGCCTTAGCGAAGGAGCCGCCTCTGTTACTGGACTCAATTTACATAGATTCTTCAACAATTTAACAACCACGTTTACCTCTCCTAGGGAATCTTGGAAATATCAGAACATACTTCTGGAGAAACATGTATTTAACCTACAGCAATGGGGTATTCAGGATATGCTGCATGTATTTTTTTATCAGTCCCAAGATTCTATATCAGCAAAAATATTAGGAACCACATGTATTAAGCATTTTTGCGGTCAGAAACAGCCTATCAGTCCGTTTCCAACTGCAAAAATGCTTTTATATATGTATGAAACATAAATTGCGATTCTGTAACAATTTGCCGAAATGCAATTTGTGTTTGCGATTCGATATTTGGAATGGCCGTGTTTAGGGCGTCCCTTCCAAATACCGACTCTGAATGGGATGTATGAATGTTTTGTAACCTAATTACGGTCGCAACACGTTCATATCTTACCTACCCCTTAAAGGCGGTATGAACCCATTCGGAAATGGGAAGGAGTCCCCAGGGGGGCGCTTCCCCTTTGAGAATGGAAAAATATTTGTATTTTATTTTAAGGATCACTGCCTTCTCTTAAAAAATGAAACTGAAAGGTTAATTCCTTCTTTTTAAATGTATCCCATTTTCATTTAAGGAAAACGGGCTGTAATTTTTGAAAAAAAATAGACTGCTTTAGTTAAAAGCAATCACAGACATGGTGGTCTGCTGACCTCAGCTACCATCCCTGTGATGGCGTATACTCCTAATGGATTGCAAATTGCCACCTACCTCATTGATATGCATAATTTAGGTAGGTCTATTTGCCACCAATTAGGAATCGCTAATGAAACAAGAGTTTCATACATTAGAAATAGTGATTAACTAATTGCAATTCAGAAAAAATCGCAATTAGGTCATCACTACTTGAAATAATAATACATATGGCCCTTAGTTACGAAGTATGTTCAGATTTGCTAATAAAAGAAAAACTGCAGATGTAGCGGATCTTCATACTGACTTGAATTAATTGCCAACTTTTCTAGAATGTACAATTATTTTAATTGTAATCTTGATATGTTCATAATGGATACTCACTTTTATAATTGATTTATATACTTTAAAGTGTATATGTGTTATCCTGTTGTAGGGTGTGTGTGTGTGTATGTTTGTAAGAGAGATTTGTTTCAACCTCTACATGTATTACACTGTATTGGCACTGTTTGAATTATAAATGAGTACAGTCCTATTATAGGCATTTTTGTGCTAAATGTAGGTTTGTTTTTATTTGGCGTTCCAGGTATGTAACAATAAAGGAAACTGTCACTGCAATTATGGATGGGCTCCTCCCTACTGTGCTGTATCCTCGTTTGGTGGCAGCATCGATAGTGGACCTCCACCATGCAGCACAGATTGTGAATCTCCACCATCTGGTATGTACCAACTGTAAACTTACCTAGTCTGAAGCCCCCTCACTTCCTATCCGTGTGTTTTTGAGTCCCATTAACCTTCACACCTGACTTCTCATTCCTGTTTCTTTCAGTCTCCCGATTCTTATGACCCTTAGTCTCCTGCTCCCCGGCTCCATCAATCTCCTAAATCCTGTTTCCTTTAGACACTGTATTACTGTGTCTCTCAGACTCCTGGACAGTGGATCCTTCATCCCTGCATCTCACAGACTCTTCATCCCTGACTCCTTCAAACTCCTTGTACGTGTCCCTAAAAATGTCAGATCCCTGGATCCCTCATACTTTGATTCATGTGTCCATCAGTCTCCTGATTCCTGTATTCCTCGGTCTCATGATTCCTCTGTCATTCAGACTCCCAATCCCCATGTTCCTCAAATTTCCTGAGATTTGCAACCCCTGTCTACCTGAAACACCTGATTCCCTTGTCCATCTGACTCCCACTTCCCCACCCCGTACGCAAACCTCTGGTTTCTGTCTCGGTTAGACGTCCTAGCCTTGTGTCCCCAGGCTGCTATCCCCTGAATCTCTCAGACTCCCAATCCCTGTTTACATCCCCATTCCCTGTACCCCTCAAACCCTTGCTGCCTTTGGATTTATCGTATGAATCACGTGGGCTGCGGATACTAGCATTCTTACACTGTTGCCCCCACATTAGATGGAGTTTGGCATTGAGGGCAGCAAGTCAAACCGAGGGAAAGCAACAGGGGGGTCTATCCACCTAGATCTCAGCAAAACTGGACTGCACATCAGCAAACATTACTTCAACCACATCTTCACTCTGCACACTGCTTATTAGATTGCTTCAAGTGAAAAACAAGCATTGGCAAAGCTAATAGGTCTTGCCTATGCAAGAGCTATTGAATTTGGCAACATGTTTTTGCCATGTTGTACACCAGCATGGTTGCTGTTCAGCCTCGCTAAAAGTTAGTGGCATGGAGTATCCTAGAGTGGAGTGGGGGGAGTAGAGTGTCGTAGACTGTTTTTGTTAGAGTAGAATGTCGTAGAGTGGAGTTAGGAAAGTAAAATGTTGTAGAGTTGAGTAGAGAGGAGTAGAGTTCAGTGGTTGAGTGACAAAGAGTGCCGTAGAGTGCAGTGTTGTAGAGGGCAGTGTCGAAGAGGGTAGTGTTGTAGAGTGCAGTGTCATAGAGTGGGTTGGCGTAGAGTGGAGTGGGGTGGAATAGGGTGGAGTGGGTTGGAATAGGGTGGAGTGGGTTGAGGTAGTGGGTGGGGTGGATTGGATTGGAGCCGACTGGGGTGAAATAGATTGGGGTAAAGTGGGTTGGATTAAGTGGAGTGGGGTGGATTAGACAGGGTGGAAAGGATGAGGTAGATTGGATTAGAGTGGGTTGGATTGAAATGGGTCAATGTAAATTGGATTGGGGTGGACTGGAGAGGGGTGGGGTAGATTGGTTTGGGGTGGGGTGGATTGGATTAGGGTAGAGTGCTTTGTAGGGGCGAATTAGAGTAAAGTGGAAGGGGTAGATTGGGCTGGACTGGAGGGGGTGGATTGGATTAGAGTTGGATGGATTGGATTAGAGTGGAGTGTATTGGACTGGAGTTTGGTGGATTAGATAGGAGTGGGGTGGATTAGAATGTGGTGGGCAGGATGAATTAGACCAAGTGGGGTGAACTGAACTGCATGGTGGGGTGGATTGGAGTAGAGTGGGGTGGATTGGACTTGAGTGGAGTGGGGTGGATTGAAGTGGGGTGGGGTTGTTGGAGTGGACTGGAAGGGTGAATTAGATTACAGTGGATCCTTCAGCCCTGTGTCTCACAGACTCTTCATCCCTGACTGCTTCAAACTCCTTGTATGTGTCCCTCAAAAGTCGGATCCCTGGATCCCTCATACTTTGATTTTTCTGTCCATAAATCTCCTGATTCCTGTATTCCTCTGTCTCATGATTCCTCTGTCATTCAGACTCCCTATTCCCATGTTCCTCAAATTTCGTGAGATTTGCAATCCCTGTCTACCTGAAACACCAGATCCCCTTGTCCATCTGACTCTGAATTGGGGAGTGGTGTGGTGGACTGGAGTGGGGTGCGTTGGAGTGAAATTGTGTGGAGTGGATTGGATTGGACTGGAATGGAGTAGGGTGAACTGGAGTTGGGTGGACTGCAGTGGAGTTAATTGGAGTGGGGTGGATTATTTGGCGTTGGGTGGGGCCCAATGGAGTGGGATAGACAGGATTACCGTCTGCTGGATTGGACTGGAGTGAGGTGGATTGGATTGGGGTGGGGTGGGATTAACTGGATTGGGGTGGGGTGGGGTGGATTGGACTGGGGTGGATTGGGGTAGGGTAGATTGGTGTGGGGTAGATTGGAGTGGGGTTGGTTGGAGATGGGTGGTTTGGACTGGGGTGCAGTGGAGTAGGGCATATTTGAGTGAGGGTGTTTAAACTGGGATCCCTGGTTGGTTGAGGTATGCACCCAGGCCAGGCAGGAGCCACCACACTAGTCAGGGTAAGCTAGATATACAATAAGATAACCTGTGCTCACCCTCTGGTAGATTAGCCCAGAGCAGTCAGGCTCATCTACAAAGGCAATGTATAAAGTATTTGTGCAACACGCACACACAGTAACACAATGAATACACCACAAAAAGTCTCCACATAGGTTTAGAAAAATAGAGAATATTTATCCGATCAAAATAAGACCAAATCGACGAAACTCCAATAGGTAGAAGTCGAGATAAAGATTACATCAAAAATAGGGCTTAGAAGTCACTAGAGGGTCAAAAGGTTGTAAAAGACTGGTGCAAATCCAAAGTTCAGGATGACCGCAAAATATGGCAGACCCTCTACAGGACCCAGACAGGTCCTGCTGAAGAAATCCCTTGACGGTGCTATTCACGATGTCAAGTCTCTACTGCAATGTTGTAGAGTGCGAAAATGGAGTCCCACATCGTTGTCGAGCTCCTTTGAAGTAAATGCAATCCATCGAAGCCGTGCTGAGCTACGTCGTTGAGCCGTGTCAGCTGTGGATTCTTCTTTATCGAGCAGCCTCTGCATTGGCGTCGTTATGCTAGGCGGCAGAATTTCTCAAGCAATCGATGCAATGTGTCAGTTGTTGATCAAAACTGCTGCAGAACCCACTTTTGAGACCCAGAGGGAGTAACTTAGGCAAGGGAAGGACTCACAGAAAGCTGAGTCCAACAGCACCAGCAGAAGTGTTTTATGTCCCTGAGACTTCAGTAGAACAGGAGGCAAACCAGCAAGCCCTTGGAGATCACTTGGAGGGAAGGCAGAGTACTTCCAGCAGAGTCAGGGAGCATCATGGCAATAAGCAGCAAAGCAGTCCTTTCAGGAAAGCAATCCAGTTAAGTCCTTTAAGCAGCACAGTACTCCTTCTTTTTTAAGTTCAGAAAGATTTTATTACATTTTAAGACAAAAGGAAAAGGAATAAGTACAATACAAAAAAGAGGAAGGAAGTTACAAGCGTAAGCGATCAAATAACCAATATGAAATGCAATTAATCATAATACGCAATATTAACATATAATAATACAAAAAGAATCGCAATTAAAGAGGAAGGGTAAGGATGAAAGGGAGGGAGAGGGGATGGAAATAACATGTCATAGGAACGTGAATTCATAAACTACAGTTACAGTAAAAATGTAATGTAAAAATAGAACATAAGAAAATGTATAACAATATCATTGCAAAACATATGAATCAATAGGAGACCAAAACGATTGAAATGATTGTGGATTATGAGTAACGCCTTTAAGAGAAAGCTGCGCACCTCTTCTCGTAAAGGTAATCCATGACCACCAAGCATGGACTGAAAGAGAAGAAGCATCTTTCCAACAGAAAGTAATGGATTTTAAGGCAGCTGTGATTAGAAAACTAAACAATTTTGCCTCTGACTCAGAAAGGGGATGAGTTAGGGCAATCGATTTGCAAATTAAAAAATTAAAGGAAATATCATCTTGTAAAGGTAAAATTTTCAAAATTACATTCCATACTTCCAACCAAAATTTCATAAAAACTGGACACTCAAATAACATATGGCGAAGTGAACCAGGGCTAGCGTTGCAGTGCCAACAAACATCAGAAAGTAACAGTTTTGCATGGAAGAGACGTGATGGAGTCCATAAAGTGTTAAATAAAATATAAGCATTGGTTTGATAAAGGGACACTGGGAGCCAGCCAGAGGTACTGTCAAGCCATATAGAGGACCATGAGTCATCTGACAGGGAGATGGAAAGTTCATTGTTCCAAAACGACAAAATAATCTGGACATTGGAGCCCTGTGAGGAGGAGAGTTTTTTATAAAAAACAGAGACAGCTTTAGGGGAAGATGTTACAGCTGTGAGGTAAATTAATAGGTCATTTGTGGTGGAAGAGGGAATACCATTGGGGAAGGAATCCAAAATAGAGTTACACAAAAATTGATATTTTAAAAGGTCAGTAGCTGGGATACCAAACTTTAACTGTAGCTGTTCAAAAGGAATAAAAGCATTACCATTAAATACATCTTTAAGATATAATATTCCTCTTGAAATCCAAGAGGGCCAAAAGGAAATGTTTCTGTTCAATCAAGTAGCGCACTGTGCCATAAAGACAAGTGGACTGTGGAGAGTAGGGGTAATTCAAAATTAGAATCTAAGTCATTATTATCAATCTGGAGGACTTAATGATAGAGGAAAGATGAACAACCTTCGCTGTGGATGACATTGACATCAATGAAGGTAAAGAAAAGGGCCGTACAATGGATGCTTCAATATCCAACCAAATTGGAGGTTTTACCATATGTGAAGTATTAACCAAAGGGCACTCTGCTTTAAGATAAAAGCTTTATGGTATAGGTGAAAATCTGGCAGGGAAAAACCAGCACGGGACTTAGGAATTTTTAACTTTTTGTAAGCAATACGAGGGACTTTGTTAGACCAAAGGAATTTGGACAAGAGTGTGTCAACAGTTTTATAAAAACTGAGAGGAAATTGGGTGGGGATCATAGCTAAAGAATAAAAAACTTTAGGCGCTATATTCATTTTTATAGATTCCATTCTTCCCCACCAAGTGAGATGAAGAGCAGACCACTTGGACGTTTTGTTTTTAATGTAGTCAATTATGAAATCAGAGTTAAGTTTTAATGTAGCTGGCAGCGATGAAGCAAATAGAATACCCAAATATTTAATTTTGGTTGATTGCCAAAGAATATCTGTGTTCTGGAGCATCTCAGAGGTACAGAACATATTTAAAGGAAAAAATTCAGTCTTGCTTACATTTAATTTGTAACCTGAAACCATAGAGTATTGAGCAATAATGTCTAATAGGGAAGGAACAGAAGAAAGAGGGTTATTAATAAATAATAAAAACATCATCGGCATAGGCTAAAGTTTTTACCATAACATCATTGATCACAATACCCTGAATGTCATCACAAAGGCGAATATAATTAAGAAAAGGTTTAATACCTAAGAGAAATAACAGTGGAGAAAGGGGACAACCTTGCCTAGTTCCTCTAAAGAGAGGAAATTGATTAGAAATTTGACCATTAATGAACAAACGAGCAGAAGGGGCAAAATATAAAGCAGAAATCATACGAAGAAAAGGGGCACCAAAATCAAAAGACAATAAAGTTTTAAATAAAAATTGCCAGTGAATCTTGTCAAATGCTTTTTCTGCATCTAAGGCCATCACTCCTGCAGGGGAAGTAAGGTGAGAGCTTTGTTCAATAATATGTAGTAGAGTTCTATTGTTATTAGCGGAATATCTATTTTTCATGAAACCAGATTGATCTGGGTGAAAAATGGAATGGAGGACAGGAGCTAATCTAGTAGCAAGGATTTTCGCATAAAGCTTACAGTCCTGATTTATTAGGGAAATAGGGCGATAGTTAGAAACTAAGGTAGGATCTTTATCAGGCTTGGGCAGAACAATGATTAAGGCGTCCGTAAAGGAGCCTGAGATAGTACCAGAGGAGCTAAAGTGAGAGAAAAGGGTATTCAAATAAGGGAGAAGATGAGATTGGAATTCTTTGTAAAATTCTGCTGGGATACCATCCGGACCTGGGGATTTATTCTTGGGAAGTGACTTAATGGCAAGCAGAATTTCTTCAGATGTAATTGGAGAATATAGACCTATTCTATCTGATAAGGAAATATGGGGTAAATTGCACTTATTTAAAAAAGAATCAATTAAAGATTCAGAGCAGGTGCCAGGTTTACTATAAAGGGTTGAATAAAAACGTAAAAATTCTAGCACA
Organism: Lissotriton vulgaris; assembly: GCF_964263255.1. Taxonomy (NCBI): domain Eukaryota; kingdom Metazoa; phylum Chordata; class Amphibia; order Caudata; family Salamandridae; genus Lissotriton; species Lissotriton vulgaris. The sequence goes on from NW_028242307.1 coordinate 824,383, forward strand.
ATATCATTATGAGAAATAGCCACTTTGCCTTGAGATCCTCGTATTGAGGTAATCTGAGTCTTATGTCTTTTAATTCGTAAGTAATTAGCAAGGAGTTTTCCAGATCTATGGGTATTAAAACGAAATTTAGCATTTGACTTGGAGATTGGACTCCTGCTCTCTGACTAAGGATTTGCAAAAAAACGGAGTTTGGTCCTGGGACCGAGGGTCAACTGGACCTATAATATTGAAAAGACAAAAACAATGCTGGCCCTCAAGGTAATTTTATCTCACTATTTATGAGAATGCAAACAAGGGAAAACCTATTGTTTGTATGGGTTATTTTATTTGAACCCTTTTAACAATTTAAATCATTTTGAAAAACATTTTCACGGTGAGAAAAAACACTAATTACAGACATTTACACTATATACAGCTATCATACACCAATCAATAACAAACATATATACAGATGAGTCCACAGTTATATACAAGCTTCTTTTACAAGAGAAAAAACAACAATTTTATCAATGCAAATAATCAATCTTTGTGAAACTTCAAATCATTAGAATGCCCCATCAGGGTCAAAAAACAGAAAAAGGCAACACTAAATTGAATTAGAACTCTTCAATCAGTTAAAGTTGACAAATAACTGTTAGCTTCGCTAGATCAAAGATGCCTATTTGCCGTTTTGCCGACACGTTTCGAATCTGGAAACAATCTCAGATTCTCTTCAGGGCTCTCAATTTAGTGTTGCCTTTCTCTGTTTTTTGACCCTGATGGGGCATTCTAATGATTTGAAGTTTCACAAAGATTGATTATTTGCTTTGATAAAATTGTTGTTTTTTCTCTTGTAAAAGAAGCTTGTATATAACTGTGGACTCATCTGTATATATGTTTGTTATTGATTGGTGTATGATAGCTGTATATAGTGTAAATGTCTGTAATTAGTGTTTGTTCTCACCTTGAAAATGTTTTTCAAAATGATTTAAATTGTTAAAAGGGTTCAAATCAAATAACCCATACAAACAATAGGTTTTCCCTTGTTTGCAGTCTCATAAATAGTGAGATAAAATTACCTTGAGGGCCAGCATTGTTTTTGTCTTTTCTCTGACTAAGGATGGCATTAAATTTACAGCGGAGTTTTTGAAGTGTAAATTTGTACTGGGGGTCATTAGAAGAGATAAACAAACGTTCAAATTTAGCAATTTGCTTTTCCAAATGCTTAATATTAGCGTTAAATTGTTTGTTTTCATGAGCCATAATGGAAATAGTGGTACCTCTAATGTAGGACTTAAATGCATCCCATCTGGTGACAATTGACGTGGAATCTTCAGGGTTGAATAAAAAATAGTCTTGTATAGCCTGCAATAGTTTAGGTTTATGCTTATCAGTAAGGACAATGCTCGAGTTCATACGCCATCTATTTTGTTTAGTAAAAGTAGAAGAGATATTTAAGACAAAAGAAATTAAAGCATGGTCTGAAATATCTATAGTGCCTATAACAGGATTTGTAGCTGACTGAAGTAGGGAAGGTGAAATCAAAAAATAATCAATCCTTGAATGAGAATTATGGGGATTAGAGAAAAAGGAAAACCATTTTTCAGTGGGAAAATGTAATCTCCATACATCAGCCAGTTTGGTTGTACTAAGGAAAGATTTAAAAGCATGAAAAACTTTAGGGGGTCTAAACTTGGTAGTAGAAAGTCTATCAAGTAGCGGATCAATGATAACATTAAAATCCCCTCCAACAATCAAAGGAACTTGTCCCAACTTTAAAACTTCTGTAGCTAAGTTAGACCAAAACAAAGGATCATCAGCTGTGGGGCCATAGATATTAAGTAAAAAGAAGGTGGAATCATGAATTTTAACTTTAACAACAATAAATCTACCTTCTGTATCTGTGAATTTATTGATAATCTGACAGTGTAATCTCTTTGCAAAGAAAATCGCAACCCCATTTTTTTTTACCAAGGGCAGGTGATGAAACTATAGTGTCTACCCACTTTTTTTCATATATTGTAAAATGATATCATCAACATGTGTTTCTTGAATAAAACATATATCAGCTTTAGAAGCACCCAAGTAGTCTAAAATTTTCGTTCTTTTAACTGGATGTCGCAATCCTTTAACATTAAGAGAAACAATTTTAGCATCATGAATAGTAGCCATGAAGAAGTAAAATGAGGATGAAAAGAGGAGTTAAAAGAAGAGAAGAGAGAAAACAGCCATGGAAGAAAAGTAACTCTATGTAGAAAGCCAGAGAAGGTAGGGAAAGACACAAAAAGGAAGAAACAGAAAAGGAAGAAAAAGCTACAAACAGGGTACATAAATAAGGACACAGAGACGCACACCCGTTCCACAAGCATGGCCAAAAACCGTTGGAGCCCATGAAGAAAAAGGAATCGCCAGGAATGCTCAAATTAAATGCGTTCAGGTAATAGGAGCTTGAGTATCCATTGATGACGATGACGAAGACGAAGCTTGTTGGTCCAGAAAAAGTCTTAGGTCTTCAGGACGGTGAAAAGATTTTGAAAAGGTGTCTTTCCAAACTCGCATTGTAGACGGATCAAATAGACCATACTTAAAACCAAGGCTTTTCAATTGTGGACGCAGAGAGGAAAATTCCTTGCGAATAGCGACCGTTTCTTTAGCAAAGTCTTGATGGATAAATATTTTGGAGCCATTTACCAGAAGCGAAGGAATGTCTCTGGCTGCTTTCCTTATGAGGACCAAGTGATGGTGACGCAAGACCTTGAAAATCACCTGCCTGGGTTTAGTATGGCGTGGATTCCTGTGTGAGGGAATTCTATGCGCTTTGTCCACTTCAAATTTTTCCGGGAATTTAAGATTTAGAAGACCAGGCAGCAAAGATTCTAAGTATAAGCGACAGTCGGAGCCCTCAACTTCCTCAGGCAGATTAAAAATGCGGAGATTATATTGTCTATTACGGTTCTCCAATTCCAATAATTGGTTATGCATTGGTACTATCTGAGCCATCAAAGGTGTAAAAGCGTCGAGTTTGGTTTTATTGTCCTGAATTTTAATAGTATTATCGGAGACTTTCATGGACATGGACTCCATATCTTTGCGAACATTTTTCACTTCGTTTGCAATAGTATCAGTATTCATGCGCAGCGCTTTAATTTCCTCCAGTATCAGAGTAAGTGAAGGTTCAGAAGTTTCAACAACCGTAGACTTTTTGGGGGAGGAGACACCTGCTGCTTCCTTTTGTTGACATTAGAATTTTTGTTATCCATCTTGAGGAGGAAAAACAACTTTTTGCGTCAGAAAAATGTAAAATACCAAATCCACCTCAAAAATTTAATAAATATGAGGGAAAAGGGTATTAAAAGCTCCAGAAGTACTTGAACAAAAGGCAGTGCATGAGTTAATGTGAGCCGTGGGAGTGGCTAGGCCCAAGCCAGGCCCTTTCTTCAGAAGTGCACCGCCCCCTGTGCTGAGGCAATCGGCTGAATCGGAGCAGAGGCAGGGGAGAGGAACCAGGAAGCAGGCAGAGGGGTCCCCACACGATGAAAACGCCCCAAATTGACAGAGGAGGTAGGGGGCCGGCATAGGATGCAAGCGCTGCGGTAATTAAGCAAACCTTGTGGCAAAATCGTCGTAATTCAGCTCAATAGGCTGACGAGATTACGGAGCTCCGGTGGCGGCGGTCATCTTGTCGACGCGCTCGTGCGTCACTAGCACAGTACTCCTTCTGACAGAGGTCCAGTTCAATATTCAGATGTGTCTGATTTTAGGGGGTCAGAGACCCAATATTTATACCCAAAAGTGCCTTTGGTGTAGGGGTGACTTCAAAGTAACCCTCTGAAGTGCACGAGGATCGCTGTCAACCCAGTCCTATCTGCCAGGCTAACATTTGAGGGTAAATCGATGCTTTGTGTAAGGGCAGGACACAGTCTATTCAGATGTAAGTGTGAGCCACCTCTCCCCTTCCTGCCCAGGAAGATTATCAGAATGTAGATGAGTCCTCTGTCACACCCAGCCTTTCCTGTGTTTGTTGCTGTCAGACACAAAGAGCATAAGTAAAAAGAAATGTCTGCTTTCTAAAGTGAAAAAATAAGAGGAGAAGCTGGTTTGCACTCTAATGCTACAAACTTAATACACAATTTAACGTGTTCCTCAAATAAACAGTCTAATGTGTGCAACCTGTAGAGAGGCTCTACCCAGCCACCCAATTCAAAATGAAGACAGTAACTAGAATGCATGCTCTAGACACAGAATGCACGACTATACTCCACTACAAGAGTGGAAACAATTTTTGACGCAACAAAATAAAACTTTTTAACTATGCAAGCAGCAAGTTGACTGTGCGTGTACATAATTTTAAGCAAAATGGCCTTCAATCAACAAATTTGCTCGTAAACTTCATCTTGCTCATGTCGATTTAATATTTAACAAAAAAAGTCTTGAAAAGAAATATTACATATGAAAGCGAATCAATCTCAACATATATGGAACTGATTGTGTGGCTCATCCCAGTGCATTTCGGGCATCCTCAGTCGACTTTTGTCAGGGGTATCTACATTCAAAAACATATTCAATAAATTCAGTGTCATCATTAAGTATTTACAAAACTTCCAAGAAAACAACCTCCAAGCCTGCGGGACATTCAAAAAAAGCAGGAACACAAAGGAGGCTTGTCTTTGAAAAATGTGTGTAAAAGAAAGTACCTCTGAGAGTACCCAACAAAATCCCAAAGCAATCCAGACTGAGGCAATAATTAGAATGAAAAAAGTGATGAAAATAATAAAGCGTGAGAACATGCTGTTTAACAAAGTAAAGCTGATGAGTATGTGGAAAAACAGCTGGCGCGCCTCGTCTGCACCTGTCCATGACCCGATTGTGACCAGTGCCAGGAACCATGGACTTCCGAACTACCAACCCTACAACCCAGCAGCACTCTACACACTCAATCCAGATCGCAACAACTACTGCAATCTAGCATCACCAACCGACACCCACGGACCCTTCAGCTGTCACCGCTGCCGCCACTCCTGCAGCACCGCCAAGACCAAGGATCCAGCACAACCCGCCCGCAACAACACGACTGCACCAAAAACCCTGTAATGCATCCTCCTCAACGTCCGATCCCTCCACAAACATGTCACCGAAATCTGGGACCGCCTCAACAGCACCACCCGGCTGTCGCATTCTTCACTGAAACCTGGACTAACACCACCTTTGGACATGACAATGCCTTCGCCATTCCCCAAGGATAGAAGATCTCCCAGAAGGACCGCCCCTTCCGCCATGGGGGTGGAATCGCCATTGTCCACAAATCCACACTCCGACTGAGCACACTTTTCGACAAGCCCACATACCTGATGGAACACCTACACTTCAAGATACAGGCCAGCCCTACCACCGCCCTCCGGGAACCCTCATCTACCGACCCTGCGGACCATTCACCAACTCCATTGCGTACAGCATCACCTCGCAGGCCATCGTATCCACCAACTACACCTTGCTGGGAGACCTCAACTTCCACCTCGACAACCAACAAGACCCCAACACCACATCCCTCCTGGACAACCTACACAACATAGGACTCCGCCTGATCGTGACTGAGCCCACGCACTCAGCAGGACACACCCTCGACCCTACCTTCACCAAAGGAAACTCCATCACTTTCAGCTACACCACAGAACTCCCGTAGACAGACCATCGCTGCATCCATTTCACCTTCAGAACACTCACCATCCACAGAACCCAGCATCTTCTCCCATGCAGAAATTAGACAAAAATCACCGACAACCAGCTCACCACCTCACTCGGCAACTCCACCCCAACCATCATGGACAACAATGACCCCAACACCACAGCCCGAACCTTGCACAGATGGATATCCGACTACATCAACACTATAGCCCTCCTCAAGAACAACAACACACATGCCAGAAAAGCCAGCTGGTTCACCGCCGAACTCCGAGAGTGCAGTTGCACATGCTGCCACCTCGAAAAGGCATGGAGGAACTACCAATCTACAGAAGTTAACAGCGAACCAGCGCTGAAAACAAAAAACTTGACAGGACCATAACAGGAATGTAGAATACATGTTTGACAACTGGTACACAACAAAGAAGACATCAGTAGGAACACAAATTTACAAGGATACACTCACCCAAATAAATTACAAAGATGCACTCACCCAAGTAAACAGCAAGAATAAACGGAATACTCACATCCGTGTAAATAACAATCAATGGGATACACTCATCTGTGTAAATTACAGGAATACCTTAACCCGTGAAAATAATCAAAATGAAACAGGATGCACTCATCTGTGTAAATTACAGGGTTACCCTCACCTGTGTAAATAACCAAAATGAAATGGGATACACTCATCTGTGCAAATTACAGGGTTACCCTCACCCGAGAAAATAACAAGAACGAAACGGGATACACTCATCTGTGAAAATGTCAGGGATACCCTCACCCAAGCATACAATAAGAAATTACAGGGATACACTCACCCTAAAGCAAAACAAGTCAAAAAAACACTGAATTACACTGTGCGCATAGGGAACGCACAATAGCTAGTGTTGCATAAAGAATAACTACTAGGAGATAGGGGTCCCAGTGTAGACATAGGACATTATACACAATTCAAAGAATTAATCGTCAAAACAACAAATTGATCCGCAATGTTTTAATTCACAAAGGGATAGAGTGTAGTAGATATACACAACAAATTAAGCGTATTGGTGGTTATACAGTGTCCCGAGGAGGAAGTGATCAAGTGAGGATGAGGAGGTGACAGGTATGAAGTGACGGTAAAATCAATCAATCGAGCAAAACAGTATTGGCAGTTTTATACACAAACAAAAAAGCCAAAGTGTTTGGCAAATTACATTAGATAAACATACTTCACAGAATACAATTAATGTAAGATGGTGGCGTGAAGTTGACACAAGAAGAGTAGTTGTCGACGTTTCGACCCTCTTATCAATGCAGGGAATAGTTGAACCCTTGCTGCGGGGTCTTCATCAGGACCAAAAAGGGGGTGGGGCAGGTAACCTAATCAGGGTGGGTACAAGGAAATGCTGTTACTGAGGGGGTATTATTCCAGCCTCATAAGTAATCACATAGGTAGAAGTGCATTAATGAAGAGATCGTTGTTGAGTGGATTAGTAGCCACTCATGCATAAAATAGTGAGTCAAATATTATTATGTCAGTAAGATCATACTTTCATACTATTGGAACCTTACAAGTAAGGATATCATTAATAACATAAACGTTAACGTTATTAATGTGTTGGTTAGATCTGCATACAAAAGGACATATGAGACATATTGCCCCTTGATAGTGTAACACAATGGGATCAAATCTCATAAATTTAGAGACCGACCCGAGCGTGAGGGTCAGAGAACTGGCACGTGGGGTGGGGAAACCATTAAGTCAAGGTAAGTGACACACATAGGTAATCAAACGAGGGTACCTGAGTTTAGTCGAGGTGGAGTTAGATTAACAAAGTTCTGTCGACAGTGATGTTCGTCTAGGATGTGTCTGCAACAGAACATATATATTAAAAATGTGCAGCCGACTAATTCAGGTCTATCACAACAGCTTGGGGAGGAACAGGCTTACCTGTTGGCAAGGGTTATCAAATTAATCGTTAATTGCGACGTAGCCAGTGGATGGACAGCGCCTGAAAATAAGACAGGCGGACTAATTAATATCCGAACGCACCGAGTGGTAACATGTTAGACAACACATTTATAGATACCAGCAATCTGGATTCAAAACGCTGTCGCTTACCGTCAATGTAGACAGAGTAAATGCGTGTCCGTTACCGGGCCGTCTTTCTTCCAACTTCGAAAACGCGGGAGATGAATCCACGGTAATATCTATGTTGGGGAAAGCGGGGAACCAATTAGTAGTTCTCCCAAAAAGTGAATTCACCGGCAGGTATGGCACGGTGTGGAGAAGGGAAACTACTTACTACTGCCGAGTGAATCGGGAGGCTCCGTTCGAAGACACAGATGCGAGCCGGGTTTCCTATTAGTGATATCACCATGGCAATGGTGTCACGTGGCGCCTACGCGGCGTATAGAGCTCGAAAAAAGACTATAGATATGGGTAAAACTAGATGCGAGAATAGCAGCAACCCAACAAGGCTCTAGATAGATTATTAAACATATTTATATGGGGGGCAGAGTGTTCATTATTCACAGGGTGTGTGGTTATCGATAATGCGTGCACCTGTTTCGATCTACAGTAAATGACAAAATCATGTGAATAATATAAGTCATATATAAAATAGTAAATAATGTACAGTAAGACCAACACCATTACTATGCAACAATGCAACAATTCATATGTATACCAGTAAATAATGTACAATCAGACCAACACCATTTCTATGCAAAAATGCTATATCGTGTTCTATCCCTAGGATAGAGATAGAGCAGACATAAAATTGCCCATTCAGTCTATGGGGTAGAGATTAAGCAAACGTTTAGACATTGCATATTCAATCTAGGACACATACATGGATATGGCGTACCTCCCAGACACGAGGGTAAAAGCCATTTGATTGGTAAAAAGACTGATAGTGTGGAAAGCCATCTGATAGATACAAAAGCAAAAAAATGCAAAAAAATGTGGTATGTCTCAAAAGGGGGGGTCAAAGCCTATTCAAGTGAAGTTAAATACAGCCATCATTTAGTGTGGTGTCTGGATTTAATACAGTTGGGGTCATACTACAATGGGCCTTATATCATGCTGGAAGGGACCTCAAGGTAATGTGGCCAGTTGTGAAAAGGAACTGTCATGTTCATTAAGGCCAGTGTCGATTGAATCAAAAAAATAGATCCATTTGAGTTTGCGTGTATTGAGGATATCAGAGATATTCCCCCCACGTGGTCCCAGTGTTGCCTTTTCAATTACCACCCATCTCATACTGTCTGGGGGATGAGATTTCAGCTTAAGATCTCCCAGAAGGACCGCCCCATCCGCCATGGGGGTGGAATCGCCATTGTCCACAAATCCACACTCCGACTGAGCACACTTTTCGACAAGCCCACATACCTGATGGAACAGCTACACTTCAAGATACAGGCCAGCCCTACCATCGCCCTCCGGGAACCCTCATCTACCGACCCCGCGGACCATTCACCAACTCCATTGCGTACAGCATCACCTCGCAGGCCATCGTATCCACCAACTACACCTTGCTGGGAGACCTCAACTTCCACCTCGACAACCAACAAGACCCCAACACCACATCCCTCCTGGACAACCTACACAACATAGGACTCCGCCAGATCGCGACTGAGCCCACGCACTCAGCAGGACACACCCTCGACCCTACCTTCACTAAAGGAAACTCCATCACTTTCAGCTACACCACCGAACTCCCCGTGGACAGACCATCGCTGCATCCATCCACAGAACCCAGCATCTTCTGCCATGCAGAAATTTGACATAAATCACCGACGACCAGCTCACCAACTCACTCGGCAACTCCACCCCAACCATCATGGACAACAATGACCCCAACACCACAGCCCGAACCTTGCACAGATGGATATCCGACTACATCAACACTATAGCCCCCCTCAAGAACAACAACACACATGCCAGAAAAGCCAGCTGGTTCACCGCCGAACTCCGAGAGTGCAGTTGCACATGCTGCCACCTCGAAAAGGCATGGAGGAACTACCAATCTACAGAAGTTAACAGCGAACCAGCGCTGAAAACAAAAAACTTGACAGGACCATAACAGGAATGTAGAATACATGTGTGACAACTGGTACACAATAAAGAAGACACCAGTAGGAATACAAATTTACAGGGATACACTCACCCAAATAAATTACAAAGATACACTCACCCAAGTAAACAGCAAGAATAAACGGAATACTCACATCCGTGTAAATACCAATCAATGGGATACACTCATCTGTGTAAATTACAGGAATACCTTAACCCGTGAAAATAATCAAAATGAAACAGGATGCACTCATCTGTGCAAATTACAGGGTTACCCTCACCCGAGTAAATAACAAGAACGAAACGGGATACACTCATCTGTGAAAATTACAGGGTTACCCTCAACCGAGTAAGTAACAAGGACGAAACGGGATACACTCATCTGTGAAAATTTCAGGGATACCCTCACCCAAGCATACAATAAGAAATTACAGGGATACACTCACCCTAAAGCAAAACAAGTCAAAAAAACACTGAATTACACTGTGCGCATAGCGAACGCACAATAGCTAGTGTTGCATAAAGAATAACAGCAAAGCAATAATCTCATATGCACTCACTTAAAATGCACGAATTTCAACACATGAATAAAATACAAGTTAAAACATTGCTGCAGAATCCACAATATATAGAGAACTGAAATATGCCTTAAAATATGTCTAAATCTCAATTCTGCCAATCGAAGGCTAGAAGCTAAAACAACAAGCATATACAATGCAATGGTCTCGGCATTGTTAAAGTTAGAGCTATTGGCATTGCTCATGACATTATTTTTGTTTATGTTTTTGTTTTTAAAACATATAAATAAATGGCATTGTCATTCAAAATGCCAATAGGTTAATCTCTCTCAAATGCGAGACCTATTGCATTTGCACCACACACAGAGCCACACACACAAAGCCACCCACACAGAGCCACCTACACAAAGCCACCTAGACACACACAGAGCCACCTACACACACACAGAGCCACCCCCACACACTGAGCCACCCACACACAGAGCCACCCACACACAGAGCCACCTACAAATAAAAGCTACCCACACAGAGCCACACACACACACACAGCCACACACACACAGCCACACACACACAGAGCCACACACACACACAGAGCCACACACGCTGCGGGAATAATAGTTCATAGACACAGCTCTCACACGACATGGTGGTCGGCTCTAAAAAGAGCCTTTGGGTCGTTTTTTCTTTTTTTTCCATGGGCAAGTCGAGTGTTTAACCGCCAAATCCGTAGAGGGTGCGGCCCTGGCGCTTCAGGGCATACACCACATCCATGGCGGTGACGGTCTTCTTCTTGGCGTGCTCGGTGTAGGTGACGACGTCCCGGATCACGTTCTCCAGGAAAACCTTGAGCACCCCGCGAGTCTCCGCGTAGATGAGGCCGGAGATGCGCTTGACTCCACCACGGTGCGCCAGGCGGCGAATGGCTGGCTTGGTGATGCCCTGGATGTTGTCCCGGAGCACCTTGTGGTGCCTCTTGGCGCCGCCTTTGCTGAGCCCCTTCCCTCCTTTGCCGCGTGCAGACATGTTCTCTTCTCGGTGCTGTGAGCAGAAATGAGGGAAGATCCAGCACGGCTACTTATATGGAGGAGCTGCGGACCGGCGCAGGAGCTCCAAGCGGCCATGTGACGCCCTTTGAGGCGGGAGAGCCCGCCCCGGCCTGCACTCTGCAGGGAGCGGGGGCTGGAGAGGCCGTTGCCGTTTGAAAAAGAGCGGGCTCCCAGCCCGCCTTTGTCATGGGTTGACTCAGCAGCTGCCGCCAGTGCACAGACAACAGTCAAACACACGCACACGCCTCCCTTCCCGGCCCCCACTTGTGACCGCAGCCCGCCTAACCCTCTCGTTCGGTGCCCCTTCCCAATATGAACAGAAGCCCCGGACATGTTTTAATGGAAACAACACCTGTTAACGGCCTCACCCCTGTAACACTTTCTACGTTTCGTGCCCAAGGCACCTCCCTTCCCGGTCCCCACTTGTGACCGCGGCCCGCCTAACCCTCTCGTTCGGTGCACACGTTAACGGCCTCACCGTCACCACCCCGCTGTGTTTGGCCGCCTGCAACCCCGAAACACTGTCCACACATCTCGCGCCCGGTTGTGGTGTCTGCAGCAAGCATTAATATATATGTATATATTGTTTGAAAAAGAGCGCGCTCCCAGGCCGCCTCTTTGTCAGGGGCTCCCGATCGGGCTCAGCAGCTGCCGCCGGTGCACTGATCACAGTCAAACACACACACACTCCTCCCTTCTAGGCCCCCACTTGTGACCGCAGCCCGCCTAACCCTCTCATTCGGTGCCCCTTCCCAATATGTTGCAAAAAGGGGGGTTCACCCAATATCGTCCCTGGGACCTGGGTATGTAGATTGCTGAGAGAGAGGGGTCCCAGTACACACACAGAAAATTATTAATAAACCATCAAAAGAAATCAATCATGGAGACAGAAGGTCATTCTGCTAGCATTTTTTATATTTACAATGTAGCTAAGCCACTTATTAAGGCAACCATTATAGACAAAACATTTACAATTTTTTGGAATGTGCCCTGGAAACGGGGAAGGCGAAGTGTAAAGTGAGTGTGTGAAGGGGTAAGTGGCATAAAACCAAAGCCAAGACGGCTACAATCAATCAAAGATTTTTAGACTGATTCAAATTGACAAAGACCAAAGTTGAATGTAAATACTACAAAATAACATGCTTCATAAATGTGCTTAATAGCGTAATTGTTGGAATGAAGCTGTACAGCATAGAAAAACAGTCGAAGTTTCGACCCCTATTGTGAAGGCAGGGTGAAATTGATCCCTTGCATTGGGGTCTTCATCAGGACAGAAGATAGGGACACAAACCAGGGATGCCTGTTATCGGGGGCGGAGAGGGAACTATTACTCCCACACGGCACGGTAGGAAGGGCCAAGGCTGAAGAACCACGTTCTGGAGTTAGGTACAACTGGAGATTAGTTGAGGAGTCATTAGTACGCTCCACTGTAATTGAGAGTGGATGCAGTTGTGTCAGTAAAGTCAATGACTATGTAATTCGGACGAAGCCACAGGAAAGTATCTCTAAGTGGATATCCGGGCTTCTGACAAAAGACACGATCGGTGGTAACCAAAGAATTAACCCCTTCCATGCTGATGACGGCCCCCATCCGTCATGCATTACGGTGCTCGTGTGCTGATGACGGCTGGGGGCCGTCATAAAGCCATTGATTCTTTAAAAGCCTAGCACACGAGGAAAATCGGCCCAGCATGGAAGGGGTTAATGTGGAGACAGTGTAGACAATATAGGGACCGTTTGATCAGCAATTGAAGGTCTCGTTAAAAAGTTGCAGGCTGGAAACACCGTGCCTCATTGGAGTCTCCTCGCTGGATGTGCGAGACGGCATCTGCATGAAAAGGAGTTAATCCTTGAATCGCCAGAAACGATCCCTACCATGTGATCGGAACTTAAGCTTGCAATCGGGAGTCTGACTCCGTTACGTACTCCGCTACACAGCATCTGGCGATTCAAGGATTAACTCCTTTTCATGCAGATGCCGTCTCGCACATCCAGCGAGGAGACCCCAATCAGGCACGGTGTTTCCAGCCTGCAACTTTTTAACGAGACCTTCAATTGCTGATCAAACGGTCCCTATATTGTCTACACTGTCTCCACATTAATTCTTTGGAGACCACCGATCGTGTCTTTTGTCAGAAGCCCGGATGTCCAATTAGAGATACTTTCCTGTGGCTTCGTCCGAATTACATAGTTATTGACTTTACTGACACAACTGCATCTACTCTCAATTACAGTGGAGCGTACTAATGACTCCTCTACTAATCTCCAGTTGTACCTAACTCCAGAACGTGGTTCTTCAGCCTTGGCCCTTCCTACCGTGCCGTGTGGGAGTAATAGTTCCCTCTCCGCCCCCGATAACAGGCATCCCTGGTTTGTGTCCCTGTCTTCGTGTGGGAGTAATAGTTCCCTCTCCGCCCCCGATAACAGGCATCCCTGGTTTGTGTCCCTGTCTTCTGTCCTGATGAAGACCCCAATGCAAGGGATCAATTTCACCCTGCCTTCACAATAGGGGTCGAAACGTCGACTGTTTTTCTATGCTGTTCAGCTTCATTCCAACAATTACGCTATTAAGCACATTTATGAAGCATGCTATTTTGTAGTATTTACATTGAACTTTGGTCTTTGTTAATTTGAATCAGTCTAAAAATCCTTGATTGATTGTAGCCGTCTTGGCTTTGGTTTTATGTCACTTACCCCTTCCCACACTCACTTTACACTTCCCCTTCCCCGTTTCCAGGGCACTTTCCTAAAAATTGTAAATGTTTTGTCTATAATGGTTGCCTTAATAAGTGGCTTAGCTACATTGTAAATATAAACAATGTTAGCAGAATTACCTTCTGTCTCCATGATTGATTTCTTTTGATCATTTATTAATAATTTTCTGTGTGTTTACTGGGACCCCTCTCTCGCAGCAACCTTCCCAATATGAACAGAAGCTCCGGAAATGTTTTCATAGAGACAACACCCGTTAACGGCCTCACCCCCGTAACACTGTCTACGTCTCGCGCCCAAGGCACCTCCCTTCCCGGTCCCCACTTGTGACCTCGGCCCGCCTAACCCTCTCGTTCGGTGCACACGTTAACGGCCTCACCGGCACCACCCCGCTGTGTTTGGCTGGTACACAGTCAAAATATCGAGTTTTAAATTTCGACCTACCAAAATATTGTGTTTGAAATTTCAAAGGTGCAGAATATCGATGTCAAGAATATCGTTGAACAGAATATCGACCCTAAGGTAAGTAATATCGAAATTCTTTATATCGATGTAAGTAATATCGAAGTTAGTAATATCGATAGCATATATATCGATGTAACTAATTTCGATGACACTAATATCGATATTTGTATTTTTGTTTTGTTTTTTATTATGTATGTGTTATATGTTTTACTTAAGTATTTAAAATAATTTGTATTATATGTGTATTAATTTTATATATTAATACATTTATTTATAAGTACATTATATGTTTTAGTACCGGAGCGGGTTGTGGGTTTATAGGGGAATAGGGTGGGAAGTAATTTAATTGTAATTAATAAAATATTTTTTTATGTATAATTTATTTTGTAATTAATTATTAATTGGCCATTAATTATTTTAATTGATAAATTAATTATATAATTGGTAATTAATGTTAATTTTAATTAAATGTTATGTTTTAGTACCGGAGCGGGTTGTGGGTTTATAGGGGAATAGGGTGGGAAGTAATTTAATTGTAATTATTAAAATATTAATTTATGTATAATTTATTTTGTAATTCATTATTAATTGGCAATTATTTATTTTAATTGATAATTTAATTATGTAATTGGTAATTAATGTTAATTTTAATTAAATGTTATGTTTTCGTACCGGAGCGGGTTGTGGGTTTATAGGGAAATAGGGTGGGAAGTAATTTAATTGTAATTAATAAAATATTTATGTATAATTTATTTTGTAATTAATTATTAATTGGCAATTCATTATTTTAATTGATAAATTAATGATTTAATTGGTAATTAATGTTAATTTTAATTAAACTTTCTGTTTTAGTACCGGAGCGGATTGTGGGTTTATAGGGGAATAGGGTGGGAAGTAATTTAATTGTAATTATTAAAATATTTATTTATGTATAATTTATTTTGAAATTAATTATTAATTGGCAAATAATTATTTTAATTGATAAATTAATTATTTAATTGGTAATTAATGTTAATTTTAATTAAATGTTATGTTTTAGTACCTGAGCGTGTTGTCGGTTTATAGGGGTATTGGGTGGAAAGTAATTTTATAGTAAATATTTAATTATTTATACATTTATAGTTATAGATAATTAATGTATTAAATAATTATTAATTGGTAAATAATTATTATAATAGATAATGATTTTTTAAATTGTCAATTCATATTTGTAATTTGTAAATATTTTTTAATAATTAGAAAAATTAATTAATTGTTAAACATTTTTTTAAAAAATATTAATTTGTATAATGTATAATAATTTTTAATATTGATTTAAATTTAAATATTATTTTACTGTTATGATAAATAATGTATTCTTTAATATTGATTATTTGGTGAGTAATATTTAATTATTATTTTTTGGTGTTTGTTGTTAATTTATTGTTAATTAATTATTCAAATGTTATTGGTTTTATTAATTATTAATTGTTTATTATTGATGTTGATGTATTTGAAAAATTAATTATACATTATTTTAAATATAAACATTATTTAGAAGTATGTTAAAATAAAAATCTATGTTAGTAAACGCTTTCCCTACTGTTGCACCCTTTGGAGTTGGACTAGTAATTTTTCCCCCTACGCTATCCACAACTTTCCCTACTGTTGCACTCTCTAAAGTGGGAATAGTAATTTTACTCCCTACACTATCCAACACTTTTCCTACTGTTGCACCCCTGGAGTGGGAATAGTAATTTTTACCCGTACGCTATCCAACGCTGTCCCTACTGTTGCACTCACTGGAGTGGGAATAGTAATTTTTACCCACCCGCTATCCAACGCTTTCCCTACTGTTGCACTCTCTGGAGTGGGAATAGTAATTTTACCCCTTACACTATCCAACACTTTTCCTACTGTTGCACCCACTGGAGTGGGAATAGTAATTTTTACCCGTACGCTATCCAACGCTTTCCCTACTGTAGCACTCACTGGAGTGGGAATAGTAATTTTTACCCATCCGCTATCCAACGCTTTCCCTACTGTTGCACTCTCTGGAGTGGGAATAGTAATTTTACCCCCTACACTATCCAACACTTTTCCTACTGTTGCACCCCCTGGAGTGGGAATAGTAATTTTTACCCGTACGCTATCCAACGCTGTCCCTACTGTTGCACTCACTGGAGTGGGATAGTAATTTGTACCCACCCGCTATCCAACGCTTTCCCTACTGTTGCACTCTCTGCAGTGGGAATAGTAATTTTACTCCCTACACTATCCAACGTTTTCCTTACTGTTGCATCCTTTGGAGTTGGAATAGTAATTTTTACCCTTACGCTATCCAACGCTTTCCCTACTGTTGCACTCACTGGAGTTGTAATAGTAATTAATACTCTTACGCTATCCAACGCGTTCCCTACTGTTGCACTCACTGGAGTGGGAATAGTCATTTTTACCCACCCGCTATCCAACGCTTTCCCTACTGTTGCACTCTCTGGAGTGGGAATAGTAATTTTACCCCTTACACTATCCAACACTTTTCCTACTGTTGCACCCACTGGAATGGGAATAGTAATTTTTACCCGTACGCTATCCAACGCTTTCCCTACTGTTGCACTCACTGGAGTGGGAATAGTAATTTTTACCCACCCGCTATCCAACGCTTTCCCTACTGTTGCACTCTCTGGAGTGGGAATAGTAATTTTAATCCCTACACTATCCAACACTTTCCCTACTGTTGCACCCTTTGGATTTGGAATATTAATTTTTACCCTTACGCTATCCAACGCTTTCCCTACTGTTGCACTCACTGGAGTTGGAATAGTAATTTATACTCTTACGCTATCCAACGCTTTCCTAACTGTTGCACTCACTGGAGTGGGAATAGAAATTTTTACCCACCCGTTATCCAACGCTTTCCCCACTGTTGCACTCTCTGGAGTGGGAATAGTAATTTTACCCCCTACACTATCCAACACTTTTCCTACTGTTGCACCCACTGGAGTGGGAATAGTCATTTTTACCCATACCCTATCCAACACTTTCCCTACTGTTGCACTCACTGGAGTGGGAATAGTAATTTTTACCCACCTGCTATCCAACGCTTTCTCTACTGTTGCACTCTCTGGAGTGGGAATAGTAATTTTACTCCCTACACTATCCAACGCTTTCCCTACTGTTGCACTCTTTGGAGTTGGAATAGTAATTTTTACCCTTATGCTATCCAACGCTTTCCCTACTGTTGCACTCACTGGAGTTGGAATAGTTACTCTTACGCTATCCAACACTTTCCCTACTGTTGCACTCACTGGAGTGGGAATAGTAATTTTTACCCACCCGCTATCCAACGCTTTTCCTAATGTTGCACTCATTAGAGTGGGAATAGTAATTTTTACCTACCTGCTATCCAACACTTTCCCTACTGTTGCACTCACTGGAGTGGGAATAGTAATTTTTACCTGAACGCTATCCAGCGCTTTCCCTACTGTTGCACTCACTGGAGTGGGAATAGCAATTTTTACCCACCCGCTATCCAACTCTTTCCCTACTGTTGCCCTCTCTGGAGTGGGAATAGTAATTTTACCCCCTACAATATCCAACGCTTTCACTACTTTTCCACCCTTTGGAGTTGGAATAGTCATTTTTACCCTTACGCTATCCAACACTTTCCCTAATGTTGCACTCATTGGAGTGGGAATAGTAATTTTTACCTATCCCTACTGTTGCACCCTATGGAGTTTGAATAGTAATTTGTAGTCTTACGCTATCCAATATAATTTGTATTTTTTTATGTATGTTATAATATTTTTATTATGTTACATAATGTTGTGTTTAATTAAGTTTTTTAAATATTGAAAGTATATTTCATTGTTTATATGTATTAATTGTAAATATTTATTATTATTTATGTTATTATTTTATGAGTGTTGATGTATTTGTAATTTATAGTATTTGGTAATATTTTTAAATTAATTAAAACAATAATAAATATTATAATTAATTAAATATATATTACATATTGTATGTTTAATTTTAATTAAATGGTTAACATTAAATATGTATTATTAATTCATTTTAAACATTCTAAAATATTTTACATAAATTTAAATTATATAAAAGTATTATTTACTTCATATTTCTTTTTTTAATAACAAAAAAACGATATTTTTAATAACGACATTTTTAACATCGATATTTTATTTTCGATATTTTTGTACTTACCATGTTGTAGATAGGGTGTCGATATACTTGCCTTCGATATTCCAGCGTCGATATTTTGTCTGTCGATTTCCTGTGTCTCGATATTCTGTCAGAGATTCGTTTGGCCGCCTGCAACCCCGAAACACTGTCCACACATCTCGCGCCTGGTTGTGGTGTCTGCAGCAAGCACGAATATATATGTATATATTGTTTGAAAAAGAGCGCCCTCCCAGCCCGCCTCTTTGTCAAGGGCTCCCGATCGGGCTCAGCAGCTGCTGCCAGTGCACTGATCACAGTCAAACACACACACACTCCTCCCTTCCAGGCCCCCACTTGTGATCGCGGCCCGCCTAACCCTCTCGTTCAGTGCCCCTTCCCAATATGAACAGAAGCCCCGGACATGTTTTAATGGAGACAACACCCTTTAACGGCCTCACCCCCGTAACACTGTCTATGTCACGCGCCCAAGGCACCTCCCTTCCCGGTCCCCACTTGTGGCTGCGGCCTGCCTAACCCTCCCGTTCGGTGCACACATTAACGGCCTCGCCGGCACCACCCCGCTGTGTTTGGCCGCCTGCAACCCCGAAACACTGTCCACACATCTAGCGCCCGGTTTGGTGTCTGCAGCAAGCACGAACAAGGGGGAGGGAGGGCAGGACAGCAAGCACTCACCCGAGGACGAGTTCTTCCGTGGGGGAAATGGAAACCAAAAGCGCCGGCAAAAAAAAAAAAAACTAAATGCCCACCTCCGAATGACGGAGAGAAAAGGGGCGGGACTTAAAAAAAGACAGAAACGCCCACGAATCTGCTCCCGCTAAGATTGACACATCTCTCTTCCAATGGCTAGCCTCCATTTATGGAGCTAGCCAATGGAAGAGAGAGGCGGGATAAAGCCCAGTACTGTAAAACAAAATTTCTCTGCTGCGCGACACTACTTGCGCAGTGTCCGCCAGGCCGAGACCCAAATCTGCAGGAAAAGAAACATCTCATACGTAAGAAAAATAAAAACAACAAACTAAAATAATAAATGTAGTCACCGTAGTCATTTGTATGAAAAGAAAGATGATACCAAAAGCAGCACAGTTCCAAAACGTCGCTCTCTGAAGTCATAGTTTCAATCAGGTCCCACGAAGTCCAGTACATTACTTCAAAACGAAAATGCAGGCAAATAAAAGTTCCACTAACCTCCAGTAGATGGCATCAAGTAATCACAAAGTTCCGATTTTCAAAATAAACAAAGTCTCGTAAAATCACCGATATTTATGTGGTGTGCGCTCTAGTCTACCGGCGTACGCGTGATGACGCGTGACGTCGTAGACTAGAGCGAGAGAGTCGCGCATGCGCACAGAGACGCAATACGAAAGGCGCGAACGACCAAGTCGGCAGTTGGCGACCGGAGCGGCAACCTGTGAGACGCTCGGCGCCCTTGTAGCTTATATAGCAGCAAATTAATAAATATAAACGAAGCAACCATTCACCTGTGTCAGAGCCTCTTGTGGGGGAAGATTAGGACATTACAGTGGCGACGAGGCTGGGACCCGGACACCACCAAGTGCAGGGACATCGGCAAGAAAATATACACCCCCCACAGCAACACCCACGAGCCAGGAGGGCACAGGAGCTGCAAGAAAAACAAACAAGGGCGTGGCAGCAGCGCAGCAGCACGACCAGGAGCCAAACACCAACAGTAATAGCCAGGTCAGTGTGGCCCAGGACCCCGGGAGCCCCCAGGCAGCAACCTGGCAACCAAGGGAGACACCCCTGAGTCAGAGGAAGGGGGGAGGACAGTGCAGACAGCGCACACTACGAGGGACAACACCCCAGGTAGCCCAAGGGGTCAAGGGGACACGGCAGCGAGCGCAGGAGCGTCCGGTGAACCCACCCAAAGGGCCCAGGAAGAGGTACATAGAGGCGAAGCCAGAATGGCGAACCAGGCATCAGCCCTAATGGCACCGGTCCCATTCCTAACCAGGCCAGGTGAACCCCAACTCAAATGGGAAGACTGGAAGGAATACTTCCTCAATTACATTGAAGCCCTAGAGGATGAGAGCGAAGGGAAATACAAGCCGGAAAGAAAAAAAAGGCTGTTGCTCCACAACTTAGGCCCAGAAGGGGTCAGGGTGTTTAAGAATCTGGTACCCAAAGAGAGAGGTGCAGCGGAGACGGACGTCTTTGTGAATGCACTGGATGATCTGGACAGTCATTATCGTCCAGCAGTTTGTGTCTCGATAGACCGCTATAACTTCCAACAGAGAAAACAGGAGGCAGGAGAGTCCATTGATGACTATGTGGCAGCGCTCCGCCGGCTAGCAATCACGTGTAGGTACCGGAACCTGCAGGATGAATACATTAAGGACCAAATAGTGATGCACACCACCAGCAGAGCAGTACAAGACAAGCTATGGGCGATGAATGAAACAACCTTGAAAGAAGTGGTAGCAATGGTCAAGAAGGCAGAAATGTCGAAGAGGGGCGCAGACGCGGCGAAAAGAGAAGGTGGGCCGAGACCGATGGTTAACAAAATCGACGAGGCGCCACATACCAGCAAGCCCAAAAGCACCTACGGAGACCCGAGGAAGGACACAAGAGGGCCAGGGAAGCAGCTGCCCCGCCCCAGCCAGGGATCGAAGTTTGCGTGCTATCGATGCGGCAGTGCAGCACACACAGCCCAGGACAGGCGTTGCCCAGCGTTTCGCGCCAGGTGCGCGTTTTGCGGGTTGAACGGTCACTTTGAAAAGGTATGCCGGAAGAAAGGGACGAAGTCCACGGTCAAGTGCATCGACGCGGCCACAGCCAACGTAAGTGAAGAAGAGGACCTGGAAGAAGACGACCTGGTGCTATGCATAGAGGATCAAGTACTGGACGTATCCGGGAAGCGAAGGGACAAGCCCCGCACCGACATGCACATCGGGGGCGTCAAGGTATACGTGGCCGTGGATTCGGGGTCCCCCTGGACCATAGTGCAAAGATCTATCTGGGAAGAGGATTTCGCGCCAGTATTAGGACCAGACCTGGAGCCGCCGGACATCAGACCCATCTCGTACACCGAGAATTCCATTCCATTGGTAGGATGCAAGGACCTGGAGTTCGAATTCAGGGGAAGGTCGGCCACGTGCACCCTGTATGTAGCAGAAAAGGGCCCGTCCGTCCTAGGATGGAGAGATGCAGGTGCCCTCGGCATAATACTCAATCCAGGAGGGAAAGAACAGATCCTGCTCACTGATGAATGGCCCCTCTCGCGGGAGGAAGACTGGAAAGCAGCATACCCCAAAGTGTTTGAAGGCACGGTCGGCAAACTGGACAAATTTGTGCATAAAATGGTCCTTAAGGAAGGAGCAGTACCGGTAGTACATAAGGTCCGGAACATACCGATATCCACAAGCGAGGCAGTGCGCCAGGAACTACGGAAGTTGGAAGAACTGGACATCATCGAGCCAGTGGACAGTGCAGAATGGCTATCGCCCTTGGTGGTGGTAAAAAAGCCCAATGGCAAGGTCCGGCTCTGTGTGGACCTGAGGGAGCTCAACAAAAACCTCATAGTGGAGAGGTTCCCGCTCCCCAGAATAGAGGAGATGCTGGCAAAGACAAAAGGTATTACCCATTTTTCCACCATAGACCTCACGTCGGCGTACTACCAGATAGAACTCCACCCGTCGAGCAGAAAGTACACAGCGTTCATAACGCCCTTTGGATGCTACCAATTCAGGAGAATGCCCTTCGGCCTGGCGTCCGCTGCGGCCGTATTCCAGAAGCTGATGCATAAACTGTTCAAGGACATCTCGGGAGTGCAATACTTCCAAGACGACATCCTAGTGATGGGCTCCAACAAGGGAGATCACGACAGAAAACTACACCAAGTGCTGGGAGTGCTGCAAGGCAAAGGAATGACGGCGGAGTGGAGCAAGTGCAGGATTGGGTCTCGCGCAGTGACCTACCTTGGGCACGAGATAGGCACACACGGGATCTCACCGAAGGAGCAGAATGTGAAGGCAATCAAGGACGCCAGTGCCCCAACTACCAAAGAGGAAGTGCGGTCATTCCTGGGAATGGCCGAGTATTACAGCAAGTTTGTAAGACACTTTGCCACGAGAACGCACAGGATGAGACAATTGACCAGGCACAGTACAAAGTTCGAATGGGATAAGGAGGCCCAAGCAGAATTTGAGGCCATTAAAGACTGCATCAGCCATGCAATTCCTCTGCAGGGGTATGTCCCCACGGGCAAGACCATAGTAACGACAGACGCGAGCGACAAAGGCTTGGGGGCTGTCTTGGCGCAAGAAAGGGAGGACGGAACGAAAGAGACCATCAGTTTCGCATCCCGGGCGCTGTCCCCGACGGAGCAGAGGTACAGCGTGATTGAAAAGGAGATGCTGGCGGTCACGTGGGCGTTGAGCAAATTTCGCCAGTTCATATGGGGCACGAGATTCAGACTCCAGACGGATCACAAACCACTCATCAAAGTTTTGACGTCATCAGGCCACGACACAGCCACCCCGAGAATAGCAAAAATGACCCTGAAGCTGCTAGATTATACGTACGACGTGGAATACCTTCCGGGTACGCAGAACAGGGTGGCTGATTACCTCAGCCGGGCATCGGCCATGGAAGAGGCGCCAGGGGAGACTCCGGACACAGAGGAGATGGTCGCTAGCATGGAGGATCATGAGTCGTCCATCAGTGCGCAGGAGTGGCAGGCGGCTTATGAGCTCGATGAGGAGAAGATGGAAGTAAGGAGACATCTCACCGTGGGGTGGCCGGACAAGAAGAAGCTAACGGAGGGTGTCCGACGTTTCTATGAGATGAGAGAAGAATTGTCCCTGAGTGACTCTGGAATATTCTTGTACAGAG
Organism: Lissotriton vulgaris; assembly: GCF_964263255.1. Classification (NCBI taxonomy): domain Eukaryota; kingdom Metazoa; phylum Chordata; class Amphibia; order Caudata; family Salamandridae; genus Lissotriton; species Lissotriton vulgaris. The sequence continues at coordinate 847,875 of NW_028242307.1, forward strand.
GAGAGAGAGTGGTGCCACCAGAGACGCTGATACCCCGACTGCTTAAAGTACTCCACGAAGGGCACCTGGGCATAGTAAAAACCAAAGCACTGGTCAAACAGATGTATTGGTGGCCAGGAATGGATGCCCATATCGAGAGACAAGTGCGGGAGTGCGGACAGTGCCAAGGAGCGGACAAGGTGCTCCGTCCCCTCAGACCCGCTCTGGGGAAGTTCGACACCCCGCATGGCCCTTGGGAGGACGTGGCTATAGATATCCTGGGGCCCGTTCTGGACAGTAGAGGAGTAAACAAGTACATTTGTGTGCTAATAGACAAATACTCCAAGTGGCCAGAGGTGGACATACAGGAAGCGATGGACACAGACACGATCCTGAAGTTCCTAACTGGGGTGTTCCTCAGAGAAGGAATTCCCAAAACAATCCTCAGTGACAATGGTCCGCAATTTGTATCGGACAAGTGGAAAAGGTACATGAAAAGGAATGGGATCGAGGTGAGACACACGGCCGTGTACCATCCAGCATGCAACGGCCAAGTCGAAAGGTTCAATAGAGTGCTCATGGGCTCCATCCAGGCAGCCATATCGCAGGGAAAAGACTGGGAGATGGAGATGATGAACATGATTTGGGCATACCGGATAACGCCCTCTGTAGTGGGGTACAGTCCGTTTCAAGTGTTAAGAGGAAGGCACCCCTTCACCCGAGACAACGTGGCATGGAGGGAGAAGACCATCACCAGCAAGTGGTCCCCAGCCGTGGTGCAGCACAATCTGGAGAAGGCCCAGAAGATTTACGCAGCACACTACAACAAGAGACGAAGCGCGAAGGAAACGGCGTTGGAAGAAGGGGAGTGGGTCAGGATCAAACTCCCCACCCTACAGAAGAAGGGCGAAAGCAAATTTAGCCAGCCGCTGCAGGTCAAGGAGGTGCGTGGCAGGGCGGCTCTCCTCAGTGACGGCAAGGTCTGGTCGCAAGACCGCATGGCCAGGGTCAACAAAATACTGGTCTGGCCAAAGGCCGAGGAAGTCGAGAGATGCGTGGATCACCCGGAGGATAGACCTCTTCCGGAGATCAGCTCAGACAACCAAAGGGAAGATGCGGGCGAGGACAATGAAGAAGTTGTCCTGAGAGCCAGGCCGAGTGACGGAGGAGGAATACAAGCTGAGGCGGAGCAGGGAACAGATGTGAGAGAAGCTGGGGTGTCCCATGGAGAGACGGAGGCGAGAGAGAACATGCCGGTAAGACACACCCGCAGTGGAAGGGCAGTTGTGGTGCCCTCTCGTTATAATGACTTTGTGATGGATGGACACTAGCTGGTGCCTTCCCCCGGTGCCCCACATAGACTATGTCCACTGTTCCAGGACACTTGGTTGGGGGGGGGTAATGTTGTTGTTGTGTTTGGTAAAGGGGGGAGATATGTGGTGTGCGCTCTAGTCTACCGGCGTACGCGTGATGACGCGTGACGTCGTAGACTAGAGCGAGAGAGTCGCGCATGCGCACAGAGACGCAATACGAAAGGCGCGAACGACCAAGTCGGCAGTTGGCGACCGGAGCGGCAACCTGTGAGACGCTCGGCGCCCTTGTAGCTTATATAGCAGCAAATTAATAAATATAAACGAAGCAACCATTCACCTGTGTCAGAGCCTCTTGTGGGGGAAGATTAGGACATTACAATTTATTGGTTACCTTAGCCGGTCTTGAAAGTGAAGACAGTAAATAAAAGTACAACGTAGGAGATGGAGGTAACAATAAGTGGGAATGAAAGCGACGCAACTTCCAGGATCCATGCATCGACGAGGATGAAAGCACTTCAATCACATCGTGAAGGACACCACAAAAATCGCAGCACGCACCGTGACGCTGCGCCGGATGGCTCCCGGCGTCACCGTGCAGTGATTGACGAGAGACAGACGAAATGTGGAATCATCACGGAGGCTGAAGGAACACAGAAGCAGCGCGAGGCTTTATTCAAAAGGCGAGGCTTGCGCTGTGCACAACAGACAGTGACAGTTATATTATGGCACAGTAGAGAATTATGGAAGAATAACAATATGCCTTGAAAATGAAGAAAACACAACAGGTGCCAGAACTGAGTAACCCACGCCGCATTTTCACAAACACTAGCAATCTCTGTAGAATCTTGCAAATGCAGGTATCAATGTCCCACACTGGTTGAATAGTGAATCAATAAATGGTGCCAGTCCAATCAAATTAAACGCTGCTGCTCATATAATTCTTGTAATACAAAATAGCATGACTCACATGACAAATACAGGTTTCTGTGGATGCCTGATAAGCACTGTGGCAGTCACATCTGGTCACAGGTTACAAAAGAAGAATCTGGCAGGCTTCTTTAAGGCTGGCCAGTGTGAAAAGGTCCACAACAACTTCAGAGCTGCCACCAATGCCTACCACCAACTCATCAGAAATACAAGAAAGAAAGAGATCCAAGACAGAATCTCCACCCACATGCAGAACAGCAAAGAACTCTTCACTATCATCCAGGGCACTTTCCTAAAAATTGTAAATGTTTTGTCTATAATGGTTGCCTTAATAAGTGGCTTAGCTACATTGTAAATATAAACATTGTTAGCAGAATGACCTTCTGTCTCCATGATTGATTTCTTTTGATCATTTATTAATAATTTTCTGTGTGTTTACTGGGACCCCTCTCTCGCAGCAACCTTCCCAATATGAACAGAAGCTCCGGAAATGTTTTCATAGAGACAACACCCGTTAACGGCCTCACCCCCGTAACACTGTCTACGTCTCGCGCCCAAGGCACGTCCCTTCCCGGTCCCCACTTGTGACCTCGGACCGCCTAACCCTCTCGTTCGGGGCACACGTTAACGGCCTCACCAGCAACACCCCGCTGTGTTTGGCTGGTACACAGTCAAAATATCGAGTTTTAAATTTCGACCTACCAAAATATTGTGTTTGAAATTTCGAAGGTGCAGAATATCGATGTCAAGAATATCGTTGAACAGAATATCGACCCTAAGGTAAGTAATATCGAAATTCTTTATATCGATGTAAGTAATATCGAAGTTAGTAATATCGATAGCATATATATCGATGTAACTAATTTCGATGACACTAATATCGATATTTGTATTTTTGTTTTGTTTTTTATTATGTATGTGTTATATGTTTTACTTAAGTATTTAAAATAATTTGTATTATATGTGTATTAATTTTATATATTAATACATTTATTTATAAGTACATTATATGTTTTAGTACCGGAGCGGGTTGTGGGTTTATAGGGGAATAGGGTGGGAAGTAATTTAATTGTAATTAATAAAATATTTTTTTATGTATAATTTATTTTGTAATTAATTATTAATTGGCAATTAATTATTTTAATTGATAAATTAATTATATAATTGGTAATTAATGTTAATTTTAATTAAATGTTATGTTTTAGTACCGGAGCGGGTTGTGGGTTTATAGGGGAATAGGGTGGGAAGTAATTTAATTGTAATTATTAAAATATTAATTTATGTATAATTTATTTTGTAATTCATTATTAATTGGCAATTATTTATTTTAATTGATAATTTAATTATGTAATTGGTAATTAATGTTAATTTTAATTAAATGTTATGTTTTCGTACCAGAGCGGGTTGTGGGTTTATAGGGAAATAGGGTGGGAAGTAATTTAATTGTAATTAATAAAATATTTATGTATAATTTATTTTGTAATTAATTATTAATTGGCAATTCATTATTTTAATTGATAAATTAATGATTTAATTGGTAATTAATGTTAATTTTAATTAAACTTTCTGTTTTAGTACCGGAGCGGATTGTGGGTTTATAGGGGAATAGGGTGGGAAGTAATTTAATTATAATTATTAAAATATTTATTTATGTATAATTTATTTTGAAATTAATTATTAATTGGCAAATAATTATTTTAATTGATAAATTAATTATTTAATTGGTAATTAATGTTAATTTTAATTAAATGTTATGTTTTAGTACCTGAGCGTGTTGTCGGTTTATAGGGGTATTGGGTGGAAAGTAATTTTATAGTAAATATTTAATTATTTATACATTTATAGTTATAGATAATTAATGTATTAAATAATTATTAATTGGTAAATAATTATTATAATAGATAATGATTTTTTAAATTGTCAATTCATATTTGTAATTTGTAAATATTTTTTAATAATTAGAAAAATTAATTAATTGTTAAACATTTTTTTAAAAAAATATTAATTTGTATAATGTATAATAATTTTTAATATTGATTTAAATTTAAATATTATTTTACTGTTATGATAAATAATTTATTCTTTAATATTGATTATTTGGTGAGTAATATTTAATTATTATTATTTTTGGGTGTTTGTTGTTAATTTATTGTTAATTAATTATTCAAATGTTATTGGTTTTATTAATTATTAATTGTTTATTATTGATGTTGATGTATTTGAAAAATTAATTATACATTATTTTAAATATAAACATTATTTAGAAGTATGTTAAAATAAAAATCTATGTTAGTAAACGCTTTCCCTACTGTTGCACCCTTTGGAGTTGGACTAGTAATTTTTCCCCCTACGCTATCCACAACTTTCCCTACTGTTGCACTCTCTAAAGTGGGAATAGTATTTTTACCTCCTACACTATCTAACACTTCTCCTACTGTTGCACCCACTGGAGTGGGAATAGTAATTTTTACCCGTACGCTATCCAACGCTGTCCCTACTGTTGCACTCACTGGAGTGGGAATAGTAATTTTTACCCACCCGCTATCCAACGCTTTCCCTACTGTTGCACTCTCTGGAGTGGGAATAGTAATTTTACCCCTTACACTATCCAACACTTTTCCTACTGTTGCACCCACTGGAGTGGGAATAGTAAATTTTACCCGTACGCTATCCAACGCTTTCCCTACTGTAGCACTCACTGGAGTGGGAATAGTAATTTTTACCCACACGCTATCCAACGCTTTCCCTACTGTTGCACTCTCTGGAGTGGGAATAGTAATTTTACCCCCTACACTATCCAACACTTTTCCTACTGTTGCACCCCCTGGAGTGGGTATAGTAATTTTTACCTGTACGCTATCCAACGCTGTCCCTACTGTTGCACTCACTGGAGTGGGATAGTAATTTGTACCCACCCGCTATCCAACGCTTTCCCTACTGTTGCACTCTCTGCAGTGGGAATGATAATTTTACTCCCTACACTATCCAACGTTTTCCTTACTGTTGCATCCTTTGGAGTTGGGATAGTAATTTTTACCCTTACGCTATCCAACGCTTTCCCTACTGTTGCACTCACTGGAGTTGTAATAGTAATTAATACTCTTACACTATGCAACGCGTTCCCTACTGTTGCACTCACTGGAGTTGGAATAGTAATTTTTACCCACCCGCTATCCAACGCTTTCCCTACTGTTGCACTCTCTGGAGTGGGAATAGTATTTTTACCCCTTACACTATCCAACACTTTTCCTACTGTTGCACCCACTGGAATGGGAATAGTAATTTTTACCCGTACGCTATCCAACGCTTTCCCTACTGTTGCACTCACTGGAGTGGGAATAGTAATTTTTACCCACCCGCTATCCAACGCTTTCCCTACTGTTGCACTCTCTGGAGTGGGAATAGTAATTTTAATCCCTACACTATCCAATACTTTCCCTACTGTTGCACCCTTTGGATTTGGAATAGTAATTTTTACCCTTACGCTATCCAACACTTTCCCTACTGTTGCACTCACTGGAGTTGGAATAGTAATTTATACTCTTACGCTATCCAACGCTTTCCTAACTGTTGCACTCACTGGAGTGGGAATAGTAATTTTTACCCACCCGTTATCCAACGCTTTCCCCACTGTTGCACTCTCTGGAGTGGGAATAGTAATTTTACCCCCTACACTATCCAACACTTTTCCTACTGTTGCACCCACTGGAGTGGGAATAGTCATTTTTACCCGTACCCTATCCAACACTTTCCCTACTGTTGCACTCACTGGAGTGGGAATAGTAATTTTTACCCACCTGCTATCCAACGCTTTCTCTACTGTTGCACTCTCTGGAGTGGGAATAGTAATTTTACTCCCTACACTATCCAACGCTTTCCCTACTGTTGCACTCTTTGGAGTTGGAATAGTAATTTTTACCCTTATGCTATCCAACGCTTTCCCTACTGTTGCACTCACTGGAGTTGGAATAGTTACTCTTACGCTATCCAACACTTTCCCTACTGTTGCACTCACTGGAGTGGGAATAGTAATTTTTACCCACCCGCTATCCAACGCTTTTCCTAATGTTGCACTCATTAGAGTGGGAATAGTAATTTTTACCTACCTGCTATCCAACACTTTCCCTACTGTTGCACTCACTGGAGTGGGAATAGTAATTTTTACCTGAACGCTATCCAGCGCTTTCCCTACTGTTGCACTCACTGGAGTGGGAATAGCAATTTTTACCCACCCGCTATCCAACGCTTTCCCTACTGTTGCCCTCTCTGGAGTGGGAATAGTAATTTTACCCCCTACAATATCCAACGCTTTCACTACTGTTCCACCCTTTGGAGTTGGAATAGTCATTTTTACCCTTACGCTATCCAACGCTTTCCCTAATGTTGCACTCATTGGAGTGGGAATAGTAATTTTTACCTATCCCTACTGTTGCACCCTATGGAGTTTGAATAGTAATTTGTAGTCTTACGCTATCCAATATAATTTATATTTTTTTGTGTATGTTATAATATTTTTATTATGTTACATAATGTTGTGTTTAATTAAGTTTTTTTAAATATTGAAAGTATATTTCATTGTTTATATGTATTAATTGTAAATATTTATTATTATTTATGTTATTATTTTATGAGTGTTGATGTATTTGTAATTTATAGTATTTGGTAATAATTTTAAATTAATTAAAACAATAATAAATATTATAATTAATTAAATATATATTACATATTGTATGTTTAATTTTAATTAAATGGTTAACATTAAATATGTATTATTAATTCATTTTAAACATTCTAAAATATTTTACATAAATTTAAATTATATAAAAGTATTATTTACTTCATATTTCTTTTTTTAATAACAAAAAAACGATATTTTTAATAACGATATTTTTAACATCGATATTTTATTTTCAATATTTTTGTACTTACCATGTTGTAGATAGGGTGTCGATATACTTGCCTTCGATATTCCAGCGTCGATATTTTGTCTGTCGATTTCCTGTGTCTCGATATTCTGTCAGAGATTCGTTTGGCCGCCTGCAACCCCGAAACACTGTCCACACATCTCGCGCCTGGTTGTGGTGTCTGCAGCAAGCACGAATATATATGTATATATTGTTTGAAAAAGAGCGCCCTCCCAGCCCGCCTCTTTGTCAAGGGCTCTCGATCGGGCTCAGCAGCTGCTGCCAGTGCACTGATCACAGTCAAACACACACACACTCCTCCCTTCCAGGCCCCCACTTGTGACCGCGGCCCGCCTAACCCTCTCGTTCAGTGCCCCTTCCCAATATGAACAGAAGCCCCGGACATGTTTTAATGGAGACAACACCCGTTAACGGCCTCACCCCCGTAACACTGTCTATGTCACGCGCCCAAGGCACCTCCCTTCCCGGTCCCCACTTGTGGCTGCGGCCCGCCTAACCCTCCCGTTCGGTGCACACATTAACGGCCTCGCCGGCACCACCCCGCTGTGTTTGGCCGCCTGCAACCCCGAAACACTGTCCACACATCTAGCGCCCGGTTTGGTGTCTGCAGCAAGCACGAACAAGGGGGGGGGAGGGCAGGACAGCAAGCACTCACCCGAGGACGAGTTCTTCCGTGGGGGAAATGGAAACCAAAAGCGCCGGCAAAAAAAAAAAAACTAAATGCCCACCTCCGAATGACGGAGAGAAAAGGGGCGGGACTTAAAAAAAGACAGAAACGCCCACGAATCTGCTCCCGCTAAGATTGACACATCTCTCTTCCAATGGCTAGCCTCCATTTATGGAGCTAGCCAATGGAAGAGAGAGGCGGGATAAAGCCCAGTACTGTAAAACAAAATTTCTCTGCTGCGCGACACTACTTGCGCAGTGTCCGCCAGGCCGAGACCCAAATCTGCAGGAAAAGAAACATCTCATACGTAAGAAAAATAAAAACAACAAACTAAAATAATAAATGTAGTCACCGTAGTCATTTGTATGAAAAGAAAGATGATACCAAAAGCAGCACAGTTCCAAAACGTCGCTCTCTGAAGTCATAGTTTCAATCAGGTCCCACGAAGTCCAGTACATTACTTCAAAACGAAAATGCAGGCAAATAAAAGTTCCACTAACCTCCAGTAGATGGCATCAAGTAATCACAAAGTTCCGATTACCTTAGCCAGTCTTGAAAGTGAAGACAGTAAATAAAAGTACAACGTAGGAGATGGAGGTAACAATAAGTGGGAATGAAAGCGACGCAACTTCCAGGATCCATGCATCGACGAGGATGAAAGCACTTCAATCACATCGTGAAGGACACCACAAAAATCGCAGCACGCACCGTGACGCTGCGCCGGATGGCTCCCGGCGTCACCGTGCAGTGATTGACGAGAGACAGACGAAATGTGGAATCATCACGGAGGCTGAAGGAACACAGAAGCAGCGCGAGGCTATATTCAAAAGGCGAGGCTTGCGCTGTGCACAACAGACAGTGACAGTTATATTATGGCACAGTAGAGAATTATGGAAGAATAACAATATGCCTTGAAAATGAAGAAAACACAACAGGTGCCAGAACTGAGTAACCCACGCCGCATTTTCACAAACACTAGCAATCTCTGTAGAATCTTGCAAATGCAGGTATCAATGTCCCACACTGGTTGAATAGTGAATCAATAAATGGTGCCAGTCCAATCAAAATAAACGCTGCTGCTCATATAATTCTTGTAATACAAAATAGCATGACTCACATGACAAATACAGGTTTCTGTGGATGCCTGATAAGCACTTTGGCAGTCACATCTGGTCACAGGTTACAAAAGAAGAATCTGGCAGGCTTCTTTAAGGCTGGCCAGTGTGAAAAGGTCCACAACAACTTCAGAGCTGCCATCAATGCCTACCACCAACTCATCAGAAATACAAGAAAGAAAGAGATCCAAGACAGAATCTCCACCCACATGCAGAACAGCAAAGAACTCTGCACTATCATCAAGGAGTTCGCCAAACCCATCAGCTAGTCTACAGACATCCCTCCCTTACAAGACCTCTGTGACAAACTCAGCACCTTCTTCCACCACAAAATCAAGAACATTTACAACAATTTCGACGAAGACAGCCAACACACAGGACCCTCACCAACCACCAAGACACCTTGAAGCCAACGATTGACAGCTGGACAGTCCTTCCACCAAAGACACACTGAAGACGATTAAGTCAATCCACTCCGGGGCCCCACGGACCCCTCCCCTACCACATCTTCAACAGAGCCAGCTCCCATGCTTCGCCACACCATCAACCGTTCCCTCGCTAACGCCTCCTTCCCCTACGACGGGAAGCACGCTGAGATCAACACCCTCCTGAATACACACTCTGCGGACACCACCGACCTCAAGAACTACAGACCCATCTCCCTGCTCCCGTTCCCAGTGAGACATCAACAACCAACTCGCCACCTTCATCGAAGAGGACTACATCCTTGACTCCTCCCACTCCGGCTTCAGAAAGAACTACAGCTCATAAACCGCCCTCCTCACGGCAACAAACAACATCCGCTCCCTCCTGGATAGAGGAAAGACAGTAGCCATCAACCTCCTCAACCTTTCACCGGCCTTTGACACAGTCTCTCACCGCACACTAACACTCAGACTTCATGACGCACAGATCCGGGACAAGGCCCTTGACTGGATCCGCTCATTCCTCTACGTCATAACGCAGTGGGTCAGACTCCCTCCCTTCCTCTCGGACCCCACAATGACCACCTGCGGAGTTCCACAAGGATCCTTCCTCTGCCCCACGTTGTTCAACATCTACATGGCTCCGCTCACCCCCATCATCAGAACCCACGGACTCAGCATTGTTACATACGCAGGCGACACCCAACTCATCCTCTCCCTATCCAACTAACCCAACGCAGCCAAACACAACCTTCAAGAAGGCATGGAAGCAGTCGCCACATAGGTGAAGAGCAGCTGTCTACAACACAACACGGACAAAACAGAAGTACTCATCATGGGCCCACACCCCAATGCCTGGAACGACACCTGGTGGCCCCCCGCCCTTAGAAGCCCTCCCACCTCCACGAAACAAGCACCCCATCTCGGAATCATCCTGGACTCTGAACTCAAAATGGACCACCAGAACAACTCTGTCGCTTCCTCCTGCTTCCATACTCTCCGCCTCCTACCCAAGACCTTCAAATGGATTCCCAGGAACACAGAAAGACCTTCACTCATGCCTTTGTCACCAACAGACTTGACTTCAGCAATGCACTCTATGCCAGAATCAACAAAAACCTCACCCGCAAATTCAAAACATCCAGAACGCTGCCGCCAGACTAATCTTCAACCTGCCATGACACTGCCACATCACCCAGCTCCTGCGCACACTACACTGGCTCCCTATCAAGGCAAGAATCACCTTCAAGATTCTCACCCACGCACACAAAGCCCTCCACAACACTGGACTAGCATACCTGAACAGCTGACTCACATTCCACGCACCACAAAGGACCCTATGATCAGCCCAGCTCTCTCACGCCGTAGTCCCTCGCACCAGGGAGTCCAGATCGGGAGGCCGCTCCTTCTACTTCCTTGCGGCCAGACCCTGGAACGCCCTGCTGCTCCATCCCAGACAGACAATATCACTCCCAAACTTCACAAGGGACCTTGTCATGAGTATGTACAATACTGCACGAGTAAAGGAAACATGAAAATTCTAATTTATCATTGAGAACTTTTGGTATGAGAGTGTCCAAGAATCGTATCCAGTGTGTTTCATGTTGGGTCAGTAACTTTGTCATATCTTTGTCTGTTTAGGTGTCACAACCTCTTGAATAGTAAAACGGACCTGGGCAATGGTGTATTTGTGTTCATTCCGGTGAATGGTTAAAGGCGAACTTACAGTCTGTGTCCTGATGCGAGTACCATTAATTTCAGAAGGAACCAGTGTGGCATCTGGTATGTCCAACATTCCTAAGGCTCCTTTTTTAGGTCTCGCCTGTCGATGCGCATGCGCATCGAGCTTGCGAGTCTATGGTGGCTTATCCACTCTTTATCCCCAACTTGCAAGGAATCGTGGCGATTCCTTGCAGTGCACGAGAAATTTAAGCTCAATGCGCATGCGCATTGAGCTTAAATGCGCGTGCACATGCCCCCAGCCGCCTGCCTTGCCTACTCTCTCACACAGCCTCCCCCAGCTCCACCCCCTCACTTCTTGATTGCACGGCCGCTAGGCCGTGCCTCCTCTACTCTCCTCCTCCTACTCTCCTCCCCGTCTGTTCCCGCACTCCTCCCACACCCCCGCTCCGCCCCCTCCCCTGCCTGCCATGTCGCGTTCAAAACTTTTACTCCATGCATAATCACGTAATAGTGTAAGAATTACAGAAACAGCTGGCCTGTCACAAGCAGAAAATCTATTTGCGTTTCAGGACTTTGAGCACACGTTTTGCTGGGCGATTTGTTTGAATTTGCATTTTTGTATAGTCTCTTGTTGCCGTCCTTCGGGGTACATTATCAGATCTTACTACCTGCTACAAAAGTAAAGAAGCAAACAAAACATGCACTGGAGATGCTAGAAAAACAAGTACCGACTCAATGACCTCTCCACTTAATAACGTAACCCGAAATGCAATAAAGTGTTTTATATCTTCACCAGACTTGCTTAGAAAGGACCTCAAGCTCACGCACAAGCAGGCTTTCTAATTGGAAGGGAGACTCCCTCCATTTAGACCAATAAAGTGTTCTGTCTCAATTTGTGTTTACTTTCTCCATCAAACGGCAAATCTTCAGGGTATGGTGGCCATCAGAGAAGCTGCCATTCCTCTCGACCGGAAACGCTCTCTTCTGAAATGGCCGCCCCGTTACCCTACCCTGGGGAAGCGTTAGTCCTCTGTCTACTTCTTACGCATCTGCAAAAACTACGAGGCAAGGTACGTCAGAACGCTCTTCGACTCTTGCGTTACAGTGGGTGTTTTGTACAATTAGCGAGGATTAAGGGGTTAAAGGCTGTATTTCAGATCCTTCAGCGCGCCATATTTTAAACTATTGTTTGCATTGTTTTATTTAGCAATGGCAGCGGCTTCTGTTGCCCCGAGGGTGCCGCTCAGGACAACAACGATACTGGATATAAATGAAGCGAAATCTGCCTGCCTTCGATTTGGTTGCTACTCATCTCAAGCGCATTTTTTCTCAAACTTCCTTTAGGAGTTCGGCATCAGTTTTGTCAGCCTTGAGCTCCTGACACATAGAACGGAACAGCCAATCCGCGTTCGTCCAAGGGCATGAAGTGTAGACCGAGCTGTCACGCTATAGACCCCACGCCTCAGGATGGAGATGTCAGTAATGTTTAGATCATACTTTCGCCTGTCAATTTGAGGCGGCGCTCTGGATCGTTTCATACGAAAAAATGAAGCAGGGTTTTCCGCCAAGGCTATTCAACTAACCCTTGTATGGTCCTGACTACACTTATAGAAACATATACATTGGTCTGGCCCAGTCCTACCAAACTGTGACTTTGGACATATATTAGGGTGTTATCAGGGTCAATAGTACTTACTATCGACAGTGGTTGTAATTTAAACAGTCTATAAGCAGTCCTCTGAAGTCATTAGATGTAGCTCACTCACCCTCACCCTCTCACCCTCACTCACCCTCACCCTCACTCACCCTCACCCTCACTCACCCTCAACCCCTCACCCTCACTCACCCTCAACCCCTCACCCTCACTCACCCTCAACCCCTCACCCTCACCCTCACTCACCCCCACTCACCCTCAACCCCTCACCCTCAACCCCTCACCCTCACTCACCCTCACTCACCCTCAACCCCTCACCCTCACTCACCCTCAACCCCTCACCCTCACTCACCCTCAACCCCTCACCCTCAATCCCTCACCCTCACTCACCCTCACCCTCACTCACCCTCACTCACCCACACTCACCCACACTCACCCACACTCACCCACACTCACCCTCACTCACCCTCACTCACACTCACACTCACCCACCCTCACTCACCCTCACCCACCTTCACCCTCACTCACCCTCACCCTCACTCACCCTCACTCACCCTCACCCTCACTCACCCTCAACCCCTCACCCTCACTCACCCTCAACCCCTCACCCACCCTCAACCCCTCACCCTCACTCACCCTCAACCCCTCACTCACCCTCACTCTCACTCACCCTCAACCCCTCAGCCTCACCCTCACTCACCCTCAACCCCTCACCCTCACTCACCCTCACTCACCCTCAACGCCTCACCCTCAACACCTCACCCTCAACGCCTCACCCTCACTCACCCTCAACACCTCACCCTCACTCACCCTCACTCACCCTCACCCTCACTCACCCTCAACACCTCACCCTCACTCACCCTCAACCCCTCACCCTCACCTTCACTCACCCTCAACCCCTCACCCCCTCACCCTCACCCTCACTCACCCTCAACCCCTCACCCTCTCACCCCCTCACCCTCACTCACCCTCACTCACTCACTCACCCTCACTCACTCACCCTCACTCACTCACCCTCACTCACTCACCCTCACTCACTCACCCTCACTCGCCCTCACTCTCTCACCCTCACTCACCCTCACTCACCCTCACTCACCCTCACTCACCCTCACTCAGCGCAACCACAGCATCTTCACTAAATATATTTAATAAACTTTAAGCTATTGGCAATATAAAATAAAATCCATTTTATTTATGTATTAATTATTAATTGTTTTTTAAAGCCATTGATTTTTTTAATATCAATACATATAAGTCACATATAAGTCCCGTTAATACAAAACATGTTGCTTTACAAATGCTAGAGGTGTCACATTTACAAAAATTATACCTATTGGCTTTGTAAAGAAGAAAGCTATTAATTTAGCTATTTAGAAAAAACAACACATAAATAAAAAACAAAAAAATAAATAACACCTATAGCTCAAACTTTCAATACTGCGAGACCTATTGCATTTCCAATGCAATAGGTCTCGGAGAATTGGAGTTAGAGCTTTTAGAAATGTTTATGGCTTTTTTTTTTAATTCTTTAGCATTGGCTACAGGAAACAAAAATGCTAAAGATTTACAAAAAAACCCATAAACAATTCTAAAAGCACTAACTCTAATGCTGCGAGACCTATTGCATTTCTAATGCTTGTTTAGAGATAAGTCTGGCAGCCAACAATCCACCATCACAAACATTAGTGGCATATGTTTACACAGCAAAACCCGGAGAGGGCACAGATTCAGCCAAACCGGGAACGTCAACCAGTAGACAACAAAAGAAACATTAGTAATTAACATTTCTTCTACCACATTGACTCAATCATTGTTTGTTTGACTTTTATGCTTATTATTTGTTTTCATATGTACAGATAGCCCCATGATGTGTATTAAGCTTCACTTTGTGTATTATGTTCACATAAGCACTGTCAACCAATTAGGATTGTCCATCTAGCTAAGACGTAATATGTGTGTCTCATGCACACGTTATTCCATTCCCATGTTGAATGGTGATATTTGCACACGTGATTATCCATTTACCTATTTGCAACTTATCATGTGCATTATGTCACATTGTACTTATTATGGTTCTACATGCACTGCAAATCAATTAGGCTACTGTATCAAGCCAAAATGCATTCTGTATAAATATGTATGTTTCATGCATATCACACTCATCAGTTCATTTTTATTTTGAGCGGAGCCATTTTCACACGCAATTCTCTGCTTATATCTTTTCATTTTCTTTGGGGTTTGTTTTGCACACTCCTATCAACCTCCACTCATTTAACAGTCCTTTTTTCCTGACAGATCTTCACTTCGTGGTTACTTTGAGTTCTCGTTTTTTTTCTCTCACAGTGAGACAGGTTCTCACGCATAGCTGGCTCTGTTGCGTGGAGGTGTGGCTTGTTTTTTTGATTCTTGGGATTTTGGTTAGCTGCTCACTGTTGACACACCCATCGTGGCATGTTTTCATTGTCAAGGGACTTTTATTGCTTGTATTTCACTACTTGGGTAATGTTTTTCCACATACTCATCGGCTTTACATTGTTAAACAGCATGTTGTTGC
Organism: Lissotriton vulgaris; assembly: GCF_964263255.1. NCBI lineage: Eukaryota > Metazoa > Chordata > Amphibia > Caudata > Salamandridae > Lissotriton > Lissotriton vulgaris. Next base: position 863,117 of record NW_028242307.1, read on the forward strand.
GCTTTATTATTTTCATTACTTTTTTCGTTCTCATTATTGCCTCAATCTGGATCGATTTGGGATTCTGTTGGGTACTCTCAGAGGTACTTTCTTTTACATGCATTTTTCATAGACATGTCTCCTTTGTGTTCATGTTTTTCTGCTTTTTACAAATGTCCTGCACGCTTGGAGGTTGGTTTATTGAAATTTTTGTAAATACTTAACGATGGTAATCAATTCATTGGATATGTTTTTGATTGTAGATACCCATGACGAAGGGCAAATGTGAATTCCCTAAATGTATTGGGAGAAGCCACACAGCCTGTTCCATATTTGTTGAGATTTATCCGCTTTCATGTATCACAATTCTTTTCAAAACTTTTTTTGTTGAATATTAAATTGACACGAGCAAGATTAAGTCTACGAGCAAATTTTTTGATTGAAGGCCACTTTGCTTAAAATTATGTACACGCACAATTACCTTGCTGCTTGAATTGTTAAAAGGTTTTATTATGTTGCGCCAAATTGTTTCCACTCTTGTAGTGGAGTATGATAGTGCATTCTGTATCTAGATCGTGAGTTCTAGTTACTGTCTTCACTTTCTAAAAGTGGCATTTCTAAAACAGTAATGTTAAACCCAACTTCACCAGTAAGGAGGACTTATCATTGCAATTCCAACCATATCAAACATTAAAAAGCCACTCCTGTCTGGTCAGGAATTACAGCTCAAAAGTATACTAAGGAATTCCCAATGCTGGCCAATGAGAGCGGTAGGCTTTACAGTAATGAAAAACTAAATTGGTAGTTTGTCACTACCAGGACATGCCACACAATAGAGGCACACGTCCTAACTTTTACCTAAATAGTACCCTGTCCTTAGGGTAACTTGGGGTCAACCTTAGGAGTGACTTATATGTACCAAAAAGGGTAGATTAAGGCTTGGCAATTAGTTTTAAAGGCCAAGTCGTAGTGGTATGCCTGAGACATGTTTGAAAGACTACTTCTGTTGGTGGCACAATAAGTGCTGCAGGTCCAATGATAGCATTTGAAGTACAGGACCTTGGTATATGGTATAACACTTTACAAGGGTCTTACCAGTACAACAAATGTGCCCACTAGGATACACCAGTGTCATAATATTTACAGGACAAGCACATGCACGTTAGCACTGGTTAGCAGTGATGAATTGAGCAGAGTCCTAAGGCCAACAAAAAGAATCAACAAAATGAGGATAAAAGACCACCCTAAGGATGACAGATCTAGCATAGGTGGATTGTTTTGCATCAGAGTGGGGCAGATTGTTTTGCATTGGAGTGGGGAAGATTGGAGTGGGGAAAATGTTTTTGGATTGGAGTGGTGCAGCTTGGTGTCGGGCATAATGTTTTGGATTGGAGTGAGGCAGATTGTTTTAGTTTGGAGTGGAGTACGTTGTTTTAGATTGAGTGGGGTCAGGTTGTTTTGAATTGGTGTTGGGCAGACTGGAGTGGTGCAGATTGTTTTGATTAGAGTGGGGTGGATTGTATTGGAGTGGGGTTGGGTGGATTGGGGAGGGAGGTGGGGGATTGGACTGTGGTGAGGTGGATTGGATTGGTGTGGGGTGAATTGGATTGGAGGGGGTGGATTGTGGTGGATTAGAGTGGGGTGAATTGAGATGGAGTGGGTGGACTGGGATGACGTGGATTGGATTGGAGTGGGACTAATTGGAGTGGGACTAATTGGAGTGGGACTAATTGGAGTGGGGCAAATTGGAGTGGGGCAAAGTGGAGTGAGGCAGATTAGAGTGGGGCAGATTGGAATGGGGTAGAGTGGGGTGGATTGAAGTGGGTCAAAATGTTTTGAATTGGAGTGGGTAAGATTGGAGTGAGGTGGATTGGAGTGGACAGATTGTTTTGTATTGGAGTGGGGAAATTGGAGTGAGGTGGGATGTTTTGTATTAGAGTGGGGCATATTGGAGTGGCATGGAAAAGAGTGGACAGACTGTTTTGGAGTTAGGCAGATTGGAGTGGAGCAGACTGGATTGGGGCAGAGTGTTTTGGACTAGATTGAGGCAGATTAGAGTGGAGAAGATTGGAGTGGGGTGGATAGGAGTGGGGCAGATTAGAGTGGGGGATTAGAGTGGGCAGATTGTTTTGAGTGGAGTGGGGATGATTGTTTTGGACTGGAGTGGCGCAGATTGGAGTGCGAGGGATTGGAGTGGTGCAGATTGGTTTGGATTGGGTTGGAGTGGAGCGAGTTGGGATGGGGCAGATTGAAGTGGGGCGGATTGGAGAGGGGCGGATTGGAGTGGGGCAGATTGGAGTGGGGCAGATTGGAGTGGGGCAGATTGGTTTGGATTGGGTTGGAGTGGGGCGAGTTGGGATGGGGCGGATTGGAGTGGGGCGGATTGGAGAGGGGCGGATTGGAGAGGGGCGGATTGGAGTGGGGCGCATTGGAGAGGGGCAGATTGGAGTGGGCGGATTGGAGTGGGGCGGATTGGAGTGGGGCGGATTGGAGAGGGGCGGATTGGAGAGGGGCGGATTGGAGAGGGGGGGATTGGAGTTGGGCAGATTGGAGTGGGGCAGATTGGAGTGGGGCGGATTGGAGTGGGGCAGATTGGAGTGGGGCGGATTGGAGTGGGGCGGATTGGAGTGGGGCGGATTGGAGTGGGGCGGATTGGAGTGGGGCAGATTGGAGTGGGGCAGATTGGAGTGGGGCAGATTGGAGTGGGGCAGATTGGAGTGGGGCAGATTGGAGTGAGGCAGATTGGAGTGGGGCAGATTGGAGTGGGGCAGATTGGAGTGGGGCAGATTGGAGTGGGGCAGATTGTTTTGGATTGGAGTGGAGCAGACTGGAGTCGGGCAGACTGGGGTGGGGCAGACTGGAGTGGGGCAGATTGGAGTGGATTGGACTGGGACAGATTGGAGTGGGGCAGATTGGAGTGGATTGGAGTGGGACAGATTGGAGTGGATTGGAGTGGGACAGATTGGATTGGGGGAGATTGTTTTGGATTGGAGTATGGCAGATTGGAGTGGATTGGAGTGGGACAGATTGGATTGGGGAGATTGTTTTGGATTGGAGTGGGGCAGATTAGAGTTGGAATGTTGTTTTGGATTGGAGTGGGGCAGATTAGAGTGGGAATATTGTTTTGGATTGGAGTGGGGCAGATTAGAGTGGGAATGTTGTTTTGGATTGGAGTGGGGCAGATTAGAGTGGGAATATTGTTTTGGATTGGAGTATGGCAGATTAGAGTGGGAATATTGTTTTGGATTGGAGTGGGGCAGATTAGAGTGGGAATATTGTTTTGGATTGGAGTATGGCAGATTAGAGTGGGGATATTGTTTTGGATTGGAGTATGGCAGATTGGAGTGGATTGGAGTGGGAATATTGTTTTGGATTGGAGTGGGGCATATTGGAGTGGGGCGATTTAGAGTCAGACAGACTGTTTTGGATTGGAGTGGGGAGTATTAGAGTGGGGCAGATTGGAGTGGGGCAGATTGGAGTGGAGAGGATTGAAATGGATTGGAGTGGGGCAGATTGGGGTGGGATGAGTTAGAGTGGGGCAGATTGTTTTGGATTGGAGTGGGCGGATTGGGTTGAGGCAGATTGGAGTGGGGCAGATTGAAGTGGAGCAGATTGTTTTGGATTGGAGTGGAGCAGATAGGAGTGGGATGGATTGGGGAGATTGTTTTGGATTGGAGTATGGCAGATTGGAGTGGATTGGAGTGGGACAGATTGGATTGGGGGAGATTGTTTTGGATTGGAGTGGGGCAGATTAGAGTGGGAATATTGTTTTGGATTGGAGTGGGGCAGATTAGAGTGGGAATATTGTTTTGGATTGGAGTGGGGCAGATTAGAGTGGGAATATTGTTTTGGATTGGAGTGGGGCAGATTAGAGTGGGAATATTGTTTTGGATTGGAGTATGGCAGATTAGAGTGGGAATATTGTTTTGGATTGGAGTATGGCAGATTGGAGTGGATTGGAGTGGGACAGATTGGAGTGGAAATATTGTTTTGGATTGGAGTGGGGCATATTGGAGTGGGGCGATTTAGAGTCAGACAGACTGTTTTGGATTGGAGTGGGGAGTATTAGAGTGGGGCAGATTGGAGTGGGGCAGATTGGAGTGGAGAGGATTGGAATAGATTGGAGTGGGGCAGATTGGGGTGGGATGGGTTAGAGTGGGGCAGATTGTTTTGGATTGGAGTGGGCGTATTGGGTTGAGGCATATTGGAGTGGGGCAGATTGAAGTGGAGCAGATTGTTTTGGATTGGAGTGGAGCAGATTGGAGTGGGATGGGTTAGAGTGGGGCAGATTGTTTTTGATTGGAGTGGGCGGATTGGGTTGAGGCAGATTGGAGTGGGGCAGATTGAAGTGGAGCAGATTGTTTTGGATTGGAGTGGGCGGATTGGGTTGAGGCAGATTGGAGTGGGGCAGATTGAAGTGGAGCAGATTGTTTTGGATTGGAGTGGAGCAGATAGGAGTGGGATGGATTGGAGTGAACTGATTGTTTTGGAATAGAGTGGGGCAGATTGGAGTGGAGAGGATTGGATTGGATTGGAATGGGGCAGATTGGAGTGGGATGGGTTAGAGTGGGGCAGATTGTTTTGGATTGGAGTGGGGCAGATTGAAGTGGAGCTGATTAAAGTGAGACAGGTTGTTTTGGATTGTAGTGGGGCCAATAGGAATGGGACGGATTGGGGTGGGCTGATTGTTTTTTATTGGAGTGGGGCAGATTGGAGTGGGGCAGATTGGAGTGGGGCAGATTGTTTTGGATTGGAGTGGAGCAGACTGGAGTGGAGCAGACTGGAGTGGAGCAGACTGGAGTGGGGCAGACTGGAGTGGGGCAGACTGGAGTGAGGCAGATTGGAGTGGGGCAGATTTGAGTGGGGCAGATTGTTTTGGATTGGGGTGGAGCAAATTGTTTTGGATTGGAGTGAAGCAGATTGTTTGGGATTGGAGTGGAGCAGACTGTTTTGGATTGGAGTGGAGCAGATAGGAGTGGGATGGATTGGAGTGAACTGATTGTTTTGGAATAGAGTTGGGCAGATTGGAGTGCGGAGGATTGGAGTGGATTGGAGTGGGGCAGATTGGAATGGGATGGGTTAGAGTGGGGCAGATTGTTTTGGATTGGAGTGGGGCGGATTTGGTTAAGGCAGATTGGAGTGGGGCAGATTGAAGTGGAGCTGATTAAAGTGGGACAGGTTGTTTTGGATTGTAGTAGGGCCGATAGGAATGGGATGGATTGGGGTGGGCTGATTGTTTTGGATTGGAGTGGGGCAGATTGGAGTGGGAAGATTGTTTTGGATTGGAGTGGGGCAAATTAGAGTGGGGCAGATGGTTTTGGATTGGAGTGGAGCGGATTGGGTTGAGGCGGAGTGGGCAGATGGTTGTGGATTGGGTTGGGCAGTTTGTTTTGGATTGGAGTGGGGCAGATTGGGGTGGGGTAGATTGTTTTGGATTGGAGTGGGGTGGATTGGTTTGGATTGATTGGGGCAGGTTGTTTTGGATTGAAGGAGGCAGATTGTTTTGGACTGGAGTGGGATAGATTGGAGTGGGGAAGATTGTTCTGGTTTGGAGTGGGGCAGATTGTTTTGGATTGGAGTGGGGCACATTGGAGTGGGGCAGAGTGTTTTGTATTGGAGTGGAGCAGATTGGCATGGGGCAGATTGTTTTGGATTGGAGTGGGGCTGATTGTTTTGGTTTAGAGTGGGCAGACTGTTTTGGATTGGTGTGGGGCAGATTGGAGTGGGGCAGATCCTTTTGTATTGGAATGAGGCAGATTGGCGTGGGGCAGATGTTTTGGATTGGAGTGAGGCAGATTGTTTTAGAGTGGGGCAGATTGTTTTGGATTGGATTGGGGCAGATGCGAGTGTGGTGGATTGGAGTGCATTGGATTGGTGTGCGTGGTTTGGATTGGATTGATCTGGGTTGGATTGGATTGAGTCAGTGGATTGGTGTGGGGTGGGGTGAGGTGAGGTGGGGTGGATTGGCGTGGATTGGAGTGGAGCGGATTGGAGTGGGATTGTTTGGGTTGTACTGCACAATCATGTGTTAAAGCATAAATTCAGAAATTTCAAATAAGAGAGAAACATTGTTGCTTTGCAATAAAATAATAATCATCTTTTGAGAACAGCGCCCACAAGCAAAAGCAAAAGAAAACATGAGTGGAAAGGGAGTAAAGAAGACTAGGCAAAATAAAAGAAAGTTAACTATAGAAAATAAAACTTTGCAATTTTGTTTGTCCTGCTGGTCACGTTTTTGCCAATCACATGCCTCCTGTTTGCAGGGCACTGGAAGATAAAAAGAACAAAATAGTACGTCAATCACGTCGGGAGCAGCTGACGGAAACTGATTATATTGAATCAATCAGTGCTTGGTCCCTGCTCCACACAGAGGAATGGAAATGATGATAGGCCTGCAGTGACAAATTAATAGGCTGTAAAGAAGAGTGCCATGCAAGCCAACAAACGGTTAAGCAAAAGGCAAGCGCCAAACCCTTTTTGTATACAAAAGTGTCTCTCAAGCGAGACCCATGCTCTTGACCCTAATAAGACAAGCATTATATTGAACATTTTAAATGTGTTTTCTGAATCCAAGGAGATGCAACAAACTAGAAGACCAAGTAGCAGCCCTAAAAGGAATTGCCTGTGACATAAGAATAAGACCCCCAGCAGTGGTAGGCACTAACTACTTGTCTGTGGCGACTTCAATTTTCACCCACCAGAATATCTATGGGGGAGCTCAATAAGCAATGAGGAGGCTAGTTGGTGCATCCCCTCACCAGAACTGGGAAGCCTTCTCCCTCTCAGCAGATGCAGTAAAGGGAAATTGTTCCGCAATATTATCACCAAACTGCACTTATGCTTCTTAAATGGTAGAACCATATCAGACAGCCCTGCAGCCCCCATATTTTGGGTTTAGCAAATGAATCAGTTTGATCGACAATATTCTTTATCCAAACGAGCATTGGCACCTCTTGCTGGATGTGAAAGAAGTTCAGAGACCTGAGAGCAATCATGATCCGTTATGCTTCGAGTGTGATGCTCCGATTGAAAAGAAAGGCATCAAGCGCTTTACCACTAGTATCATCTCAAATAACAGCAGAAGAGCAGAAAAATGAATAGAGAGAACTAGCTGAATTTCAAGATTACATCAGTGATGCACATAGAACAATTTCTGCGCAGTATCTCCATCACTGACTGCGATGAGTATGAGGTAATATTAACAAATTACGAGTATAGAGCCACCAAGCAGATGCTGACAGGGATTTACAAGGACTGGCATACCTCTCCAGGAACAGAGAAGGCATTTAAGGCCATAAGAAAAAAATATAAATCCCTACTGAGAGGAAAGTAACTGAACTATCAACAAAACGAATGACAAAACTTGGTCAAGGCAGCAGAGGAAATAAATAGTACATTTTTCTTGGGGGAAATTGCTGGAAAATTCAGAGAAGACCAATGAACTCAGGATTATCACATCCCAGCACAGACCTGGGTAGACCCCTACAAGAGCATATATTTCAGTGGTAATCACTGCTACCCATGGTAGAATGCACCAACCCCCCGCCAATGGGGCACTTGCTCATCCTGTGCCCAGATATAGAAAGAGCATTTCTGGAACAGAAGGCTAACAAAGCACCCGGCCCTGGCTATGTATCAGTTTATATGTTCCGCTCCGACAGCATGGCCTGGTCTGTAGGCCTGACCAAGATATTGAGTGCGGATCTGGGAAAAAATAACGTTCCTCTCTCCTGGAGATCCACCACTATTGTTCCACTCTACAATAAGGAAACAAGCTCCTACCAAGCAACACAGGAGAATATTACTTCTGGACAGTACTAGGAAAATATTTGGTCATGTTCTTAACATTCTACAGGTCCGAGCAGATAAAACATGGCCTTTATAGATGCACAGGCGGGCTTCATAGAGGTATTAGTTCCATCGATCAAGCCATAAAATTAGATATGGTGTGGGCCAAGTACACAAACTGCTTATGTACCCAATAAACCTGCCCTTCATTGACATCAAATCAGCATTTGACCTGGTAAACAGAACAAAACTGTGGCAAAAGCTCCATGAACTAGGAGTTTAACAACATCTTTAACTTGGTATCACATCCTACATGACAATACACGTGCCTGTGTTCTCTATGGAAGCAGAGGAGAAAACACCTCCTACTTTGACATCTGTTCAGGGATGCGCCAGGGATGTGTTCTGTTTTCTCTCTTCCTGAACGACTGAAGAATTTCTACTCAATATAAGTACGACTACACAGACCTAAAGAAAGCTGGGTGATAAAAAGATAGTCATTCTACTGTTCGCAGATCAGGCAGAAATATTATCCTTAAAGACTTTTTCATTAACCTGCAAGAGACAAAAATAATGCCAATGAGGACATATCCACCTTTGATTTTAAAAAAAGTAAAGAATCATTGGCAAGTGCTTGAAACTGTAAGTTTATAAGGAAAAATCTGTGTCAGTGGCAAGCTATGATCCCAGGCTATGGGGGCACAGTAACAGCAAACATCGCCGAAAGATTGAAAACTCCTTCTTGAGATCGATATTACACCTGAGCCATGGCACACCGATTCTTCCCTTATTTATGGATCTAGACGTGCTCCTCATCTCTGACACCATAGCCCCTGCCCTGGTCCTGTACTGGATACGTTTAAATCGTAACCGCCAAGTGGAGTCATCCTTAAAAGCAATTCTTGAGGTGTCAGCCACAGGAAGAGTCCATCTCAATCCCTGGTCCAATTATGTAAGAAAATGTTTGGGACTTGGCCTTGTACATCTTTGGACATACCCTGCTCTTATCACCGGTGTCACTGCTGCTACAGTCAAAGAATAATTTTTAAACACAAAACTTAAGGTATGCATTGATTTTGAAAAATAATTATTTGCACACAAATCTTACTCTGGGTATGGAACAACATTTGAACGATATTATCCCTAACACACGCCATATTTTTTATCTTAAATTTCTCCTAAGCATTTTATCATTTAAATCACACCTTGCCAAATTTGCTGATAGCCGTATTGACTCTGACCTTTGTGACTGCGAAATGAACGGTCAAGAGACAACGATACACTTCATGCTTTTTTGAACAAAAACTAAACATCTATGTACTAAATGGCTCACACCACTGTTTAAAAAGTTTCCGAATACAACTTGTACAGAAGCACTAGCTCTTTGTGCTAGATCAGAGTACAGGCCTGTGGCAAGCAATGTAATGGGAGCCTGGTTTGAGACAAGAAGCTCGTAGAGAGCTCCTCAGCTACAGTAATATTAAATTGCATAGCTACATAAGGATTGTTGTTACCATTTTAATATTTTAAATTGATGTACCAAATGCACTGAGATAGATAGATAGATAGATAGATAGATAGATAGATAGATAGATAGATAGATAGATAGATAGATAGATAGATAGATAGATAGATAGATAGATAGATAGATAGATAGATAGATAGATAGATAGATAGATAGATAGTCTTATAACCAGATGCAAAAAAGTAGAGCTCAATAAGTGGTTTAATATGGTGTAACTCGAGAGCTTTGAGAATAGTAGGACTCTGGCTCGGGGCGTGTGGTTTAGGTGCACTGCACACCCATCATCAGAACCAGGCTAGAGGACAGAAAACGTCCACATGTTGCTGAATTCAGAGAATGATTTGGGGAAGGAAAACTTCCCTGGTCTCACTTTGGTAAGAGGGAAGCTTGAGGAGGTGAAATCGTTAGAAATTCCTTATTGTGGAGTTTGATTTGGAGACGGAGACGGGCCTTATATTCTCGAGAGCAGAGTGAGACTCAAAGAGGGTAAAAAACATGTAAACATTTGGAGGGATATCCCCCATGAATGAAACTAAAGGAGGAAGAGTCACAGTGGTTGCTAGAGATTGAGTTTCTGAAAAGGGAAAGATTACATTGTTTATTGTAGGAACCCCAGTTCCACTGCCCTTTAGTCTCCATGTGTGCTGGAAAGTGGTATATTAGAAGTGATAAGTAGGGACCTTCCAAACGTTATAAAGCCACACACACAAGTAAAGGTTCTACTAAGGTCTAAATAAATTATTCCATTGCTCAACCCTTGGTATTTGGCTGCGAGTAGGCAGGCTTAACTTAGGAGACAGGTGTGTAAAACATTTACAAACACTAATTCATTAAATGAGACACAATAAACAACAAAAATCCACAACAATTTATAAAAAATAGATTATATTTGTATGAACAAATAAGCACCAAACGACAAAAATCCATTGTAGGGAACAAGAAATATGAATTTTTAAAGAATAAACACTATGGGCTCCATTAGGATGTCGGGCGGATCGCCACCGCCATGGTGACGGTGGTGATCCGCCCGACAGAAATGACCGCCTGTCACCCTTTTCTCCCCGCCACATTACAATGGCGGGGGGGACCGCAACGGAGAGAAACACCGCCCGCCACTTTTCCGCCCCGGTCGCATTGCGGCCGGGGCGGAAAATGAGTAATATGGTGGCGGTGTCTATGAGACACCGCCAGCCATATTAGAATGGCAAGTGTGCAATGCCTTTCCGCGGCGGCAATGCCGCCACGGAAAGGCAGGCGGTGTTCACTCTGGGGGCCCCTTGTGTGCCCCCGGAGTGAAGGCCAAAGGGGGGTGGCACACGGGGGGTACCTGTGGTACCCCCCTGCATTTGCATAATCAAAGCGGCAGGCACCGCGCGGTGCCTGCCGCTTTGATTACGTAAATGCTGCTAAGAATTTTTAGTATTGTGGCGGGCGGAGCTGAGCGCTCCGCCCGCCACAATACTATAAATACAGGATGTACCCGCCACTGTGGCGGGCACATCCTAATGGTGCATGCGGGACCCCCGCCCTTAGGGCGGGCGGTCCCAATTTCCGATAGGATGGCGAGCGGGCAAAGCCCGCCCGCCATCCTAATGGGGCCCTTAATTACAGTCCTTCTCCTTGTTGTTTCAGGCAGGGATCTGTGTTGCTTGGCAGCTGACCCATATTTTTCCACAGTCCTTGGGTGACAAGCAGGGGGGCACCCCGGACCAATGTGGTACAGGATGACACCCAGAAGAATGACCACTTCCTCCAGAGTGTGGTAAAATCTTGTCCAAGATGGCACTGTATTCCAAAATCCAAATTGGAGAATCTCTCTCCTGGAAGGTTAGATCTTGCTAAGCCATCCCACTAGTGTTGCTAAGTTTCCATAACACTCCCCTTCCAACCTCCTCTCTAATGTAATTACTCGGGGTCCTGTGTAGCTGGAGTGCAGGATGTGGGGGTTGAGCCTGAACTGTCTCCAACTGTCATTCTCCCTTTGTAAACCAGTTTGTCTACCCCATCTCATCCTGCCCTTTGCGTCAGCAGCTGCTTTTTCCCACCCACAGGCAAAGCAGGGCTGACTTTTAAAATGACAGCATGCAACACAGGAGGGCATACGTAAGCATGTTAATTCTATAGGGCCTCTAAACTTCTATATCCATTTTATACTAGGGACTTATAGTTAGGCTTTCAGTACCAATTGTAATTAAACATAATTACTATTTACTTTGTATACAGAGCACTGGCCTTGGGCCTGGGTAGCAGAGCCTTGGGTGCAGTCAGAGTCAGTTCACCACCAGTACCTAATAAAAAAATGGGAATGAACAGGTCAAATCAAATCAAAAGAGACTTTATTCGTTTGCTTTTTGAGACATTCATAAAAGTACATTTAAACAGTTCATTCATTAAAATTGTGAGTTACAAAAAACTAACCATGATTACATTAATAAAATCAACATACAAAAAATCGTAATAGTCTCCAAAATTAAAAAGTGATACATTTCCTGTGGCTAAGGACTTTTTTTAACAACATGCCAATCCGCCAGTTTCTATGCACATCATCCAGGAGCTGCAGCACCAGCAAGGCAGGGCGGCATTGTCTCAGGCCCAGCTCCTTTAGAATAGGGACAATCCAAAGTTTCCTCAGGTTACTATAAAACCTACAAAATAACAGGACATGAATTGTCGATTGATGCAAACAGTTGTCACACGGACACAGCCCTAAAGTTTGCGACCAATCGTTCATTCCTGGGAAGCTTACTAGCCTGTGGAAAATGTTACATCTAAAATGGGTTAATAAAAATCTGTCGTAGCCACCAGTTACAATCAATAAATAGGACTGAATGTTAAAAGAGGATAACATCAATTGATTATATTGCACAGTGGGTTTTGAGCTCTCGCTAGCCAATCTAATTGAGTCCAAGTGAAGTAAACCCTGTTTTTTTAGTTCCTTTCTACTGATCGATTGCATTGAACTCGGGTTATTAATTATTTTAATACTCGAGTGGCCGAGATCAGACATAACATTTCTAATAAACCTCAGCCATGGGATCAGCAGTGCTCCTTCAAGCTTTAGACTATCTGCTAAAACTTACTGATTTAGCTTGGTCTCAAGGTTCGACTAAATTCTGTGCCAAAGAAGGACGGGCTCCATTTTTATCAAGTCTGAAATAAAAGGCAACCCGAGCTCTGAGTGACAAACGTATGCTGAGATACTACTGGGAACAGCTAAGATGTATCTCAAAAAGATATTCTCCACCGTTTGAAGTGACTGAGTCTTCACAAAGCCCCATACTCCCGCTCCATTCATAGCTGCAGGTCAAAAAGAATGGCTTTCTCACACTGTGCATAGGCCTCTTTGACACCTGTCAATGTCCTGTGTCCCTAAGACCTCTTCCTGTTCCCAGTATCCCTCAAAACTACATCCCTTTTCCTGTGTCCCTCAAGCTGCCTACCTCTCTCTCCCTGTGTCCCTCAGACTAGTGAGTTATTCTGTGTCTCTCTGAATTCTGATCCATCTGTGCCTCAACTCCCCTCCACCATCACTGTATCTCTGACTCCCAGTTCATGGGTGAGATGTTTAAACACTAAGAGTCCTGGTCCATGGGCATCAGACTGCTGTTTTCTGCCTCCCTAAACCTGATTTCCTCTCTGCCCTACATATTTCAGAACCAGGGATCCCACAAATTCCTGATCTCCAGGGTTTAAGTGGACCGGGTCTCACCGGTGCTGAGCACCAGCAGTTTTTTAACCGCATCGCTGCTGCGGTGATTTTTCCCCTACGCGGCTTTTTTTCAGAAGCCACGTTAGATGACGAGCTCAGCTCGTCATCCGCACACGCCCCCCGTGGCTGATGACGAGCTCAGCTCGTCATCAGCATTGAAGGGGTTAAAGGAGGCCTCAAAACGGGTCTCTTTCGGACTCTGTTTTGTGCTCTGTCACAGGCGGTCCGTTTTTTTCCAGATTACAGTGACAGCAGGCACATTGATGTGCGCATGCTCACACTGCTCATTTCTCACTAGTGGAGAAAGTACGGCATGACCTCATGCCAGGTAAGCGTTGTAGAGGAAGGGAAATCCTTTTAAGAGAGTCATTTTCTGTCTGGATGTCCCTTCTCTTTTTGAAACTCAGGAGCAGCAGCATTGTTGTGGTGTCACCAGGGCTTTAAATCGAAGCTTTTTCAATATTATATACAAGCCATAAATGCTTCTTATTTATCTTATGCAACTAACAACCATTGACAAAGCCAATAGTCGTGACTTGTTGTAGTTATGATTTTACTTGTATCATATATCTGGATGCAATGACAGAAACAGCAAAATACCGGTAGGGCGGCACACAATGCTAAGCACAGATTTTTTGCTTACCTGTTGTAAGCCACGCCCTTAATTACATTGGCCACGCCCCTTTGAGAGCCCCCCGGTTTTTTCATCCCACTTAAAGCCCTGCTGATCCCGCCCCCCACATTCTTCTGGTCCCTGTGTTCGCCATACTCCCGACACCTGAGTCCTGCCATTTCTAGTACTTCTTCAGTCCCTCAGACTCTGCCCCGAGTACCTGCAGCACTCATGTGCGGGTTGTGGACATGTATAGTTTTAACTAATCGCCCAGTAAGATGGCTGACATTCTCCAGTGGAGGCAGGTTTCACTTTTGTTGGTAGTTGACGCTCTGCACCCAGCCCTCCCCATGACTTTGACTACTGAAGCTCAGGCTCACTTTTTAAGATTATTAACTCAGTATTTTCGTTTCTCTCTGCTATTCTCTTAGATACCCCGCTACGAGACGCCATGCTCATTCTCTTTCTGTTGGTGGTGCCAGTATTGGTTCTGATTTTGGCAATTATATTCTTCAAGCGCAATGCCATCAAGGGGATGATCCGCCGTCGGAAACAACGCTACAGGTAGGGTTTCAACTAATATTCGTAATCAACAAATGCGGCCGAAGTGAATATTTGCTGTTTAGTGGAAACCGGGAAAGACTAAATTTCACTGCAGTTATAGGTCTTTGGCGCACTCTAGCGTCTACACTGTAGAAGTACAGCCCCGATCTCAATGCACATTATAATAACGAATGTTCCGGGCCAATGGTAACTGGTAGGCCACTTTCTACGTCCTTGTGACGTAGTAAGTGGCCTACCACGGGAACAAATAAGTGCCGATTCTCTACCATTAAATGTAGTGCAGCCGGAGCTTTATTTTGGCCGGGTCCGCCCAGGTCTCAGACCCTGTAAATTAAAAACAGATACGGCCCTATATTCATGACCTGAAGTATGCAGATAAAGAGACTCAGTGAATTTTTTTTAATAATGAACGCGAAAATAGTACGGTATTTATTTCATATCAGCGATTTAAATCCTGTTTATGCTTCACAGGTTTTTCCTAACCGTAATCTGCACTCCGTGAGATATTTGCTACTATCCTTTGAACTGAGTAGGCTCCGTCTGTCCTGTCAGTGGGCCAGAAAGGTGTTTATAAAAGATATTGATACAATCCTTGTCCTCTCTGTAGAGCGGACACCACAATGTTTACTTATTATGGTTGCAATTTTTTTTGTTGTGTAAATGGCTGTGAAGGAGGTGCACAGTTGTCAAAATATTGGGAATAGTAAAAGAAAATGTAGTGTTTACAGGTGGGTGGGTGTGTTCAGCTGCGGCCGGTGGAAGGAGTTACGGTGGGGCAGAGAGGCGGGCGAGGGAGGGACAGGGTGGGGGGGGGGGGGGGCTGCTAAAAACCGGAATATGGATAATTGGAGGTAATGTTACAGGGCGAGGTCAGGGCCTCGCACGTGGTCACTCGCAGCAGCGCTGGAATAATTACACTCGGACACACTACTGCCAGGTATGCCGGAAAGACCCCGAGCTGTCTTCCGCTTGTTTATTTTATACCTCGAGGCGAGCCCGCCCCGAGGGTGTGGGGATGCATGAGTCGTTAGATACATTGTGTGTGAGAGGCCGGGTGGCTCTCTACATCCCTCCTTTAATTCAGTTCTTTGGCAGCTACCCTTCCGCTACGGCGAGGTCCAGGCTAAATCTCTCAGCCTCTGGCTCGGACCTGGATTAGGCCTCAGATGATATCAGCGATTCACGCATGCGGGGGAGTCGGCGACCCCAGCCGGGATCACCTCGCCTCTCGGCACTGGAGACAGGGGGCCTGACAGAGTCCCTGGAGATGAGTCCGGTTGGCTGACCACTTCGTCTGGCCCTTCCTGGCCTGGTCTCGGGACCGGGGTTTCGGCCCACAGTCCGTCTCCATCTTGGCTGTCTGGTTCGGCACCCCCTGATTCCGTGATGTTGGTTGGAACGCCTGCCAGCCCTTCTACCTTCTTGAAACAGGATATGTTACGGGTGACTGCCTGGCGGCCTTGGCGCGCTATTACCGTGGTTCCTTGGACCTTTTCGACTGTCCACCTCTCTGGTTCAAAGGGGGTCCGGAATTTCCACCCCGGATGTCGGTCTAGGACTACCACGCCGTCTCCTTCTCGTATTCCTGGTTGTTTCGCATGTCGAGCATCGCTCGCCTTCTGGTTGGTTATGGCTCTCCGCAATTGGACCTCTTCGCTATTCCTTATCTCCGGTGTCCAGTTGGGAGCCGTCGGTATATTGCCTTGTGGCGCCTTTTTGAACAGGGCATGTGCTGGGGCGCATTTTGTAGTGCTGTGTGGGGTCTGTCTAAATGCGCTTAGGAATTGGTCCAGTGCAGCCTCCGGGTCATCCCCGCCGTCGACTGCGATCCGTAGGGCTCTGTTGAGAGTTCTACTTCCCCGTTAGCTTGGGGCCATAGCGGTGCTATTTTCCTGTGTCTTATCCTGAGGTTGTCTAGATACACCTGAAAGTCTCTTCCTTGAAACGGCGGCCCATTGTCAGACTTTATTTCTTCCGGGAACCCCATCGCGGCGAAGATGTGATCCAATGCCTTTTTGACTTGGGGAAACGCTATTGATGGGAAAACTTCAACCACGGGGAATTTTGAAAATGAGTCAACCACCACAAGCGTGATGTTCTTCCAGCGTGTTGGAGTATATGAGGATGTCATCGCTCAGGTTAATTACCCCACTCATCCCCGATAGGACCTCTCTTATCGCGCTCTGGAACACTTCGGCGGCAGATGACACACCGAAGCTCAGTCTCTTGTATCGTCGGAGCCCGACGTGAGTCGAAAAAGTTGCTATATATCGACTGTCGGGCTCAAGCTCCAGCTGGTGGTATCCTGCGTTGAGGTCCAGCTTGGAGAACCACTTTGCTCCGTTCAGGTCAGCGATGATGTCATCCATCATCGGGGTGATGTGGCGTTCTCTTTTCACTGCGACATTAGGGAGCCTCATGTCGACGCACAGTCTGATGGCGCCAGGCTGCTTGGGTTTGGGCGCTACGACCAGTGGGGACACCCAGGGAGTTGGTCCGGACACCTTCTCAATGACGCCTAGGTCTTCTAGTCTTTTGAGCTCCGCCTCTACCTGTGGGCAGAGATTAAATGGTACCCTCCGATGTCTCAGGGCGACTGGGCGTATGGAGGTGTCGATGTGTAGTCGAACCTTCTTTCCTTTGAGCTTTCCTAGTCCCCTGAACAGCGCTGAAAAGTCTTGCAACATGATGTCCGCATGTGATTGGTGGACTTGGTTTGCGAAAAATACTAATCCCAGGTCCTCTGCTGTGTGGCAGCTAAGGAGCGTGCCTTTCTTCCCCTCGGTAATATGGAACCGGGCTTCTGTCGAATATTCGCCTTTGACGATGGTGGTGCTGATGACTCCTCTCAGCGGCAGTGGGTCAGTGCCGCCGTAAGTGTAGATGCGCGCGCTCGAGGGAGCAAGCGTGGGCTTGGGTGGCATTTGTTCGTATTGTTCGGAGTCCATCACGTTTACTGACGCTCCGGTGTCGATGAGCGCCCTCATTTCTGTACCTGCAACCAAGACCGTGCACATGGGTGGTGGTCTCTTTTTCATGGATATTCGGCTCACGTACGATATTACGTATACTTCCTCATCGTCGTCATCTTCGTAGCGCGGTCTTCTTTCTTGGGCTTGGCTGTCGGGTGGTGGATGTTCCGGCTCCAGTGATAGCTGCCTCACTCTTTGTGTTAATGACCCGGGTCCATATCCTCCCCGCGGCCTGGGGGCATTTGGTCTGTACCTCCCTCCTTGGCATACTGCTGCAAAGTGGGTCAGTCTGCCACACTTTGAGCACGTCTTTCCTTTTGCGCTACACGTCGCGGTCACCGAATGATCTCCACCGCAGTATGCACACTGGGCATCTCGAGACTGCCATTGGCGCGGGCAAGTGCCCTGCGGTCTTCTCTGCAACGCGTCCACCCTTTCCTCTTTGATTGGCGCCATCTTGGGAGTGGCTGGTGGGGCCATGGGTGAGCGTAGTGCCAGTTCCATCTCATCGGCCCTTGAATTCGACAGTTCATGGGAACGAATGAGGACGAGTATTTCGTCCAGCGTGATCCCGGGCTGTCTGAGGATGAGTTTTCTGAGTAACTTTGACCTGCATCCCACGATGATTAGGTCCCTGATTTCTTCCCTAGGGTTGGTGAACGGGCAGCTACTTGCTAGCCGGCGTAATCTGGCGCAATACATGTCTACTGATTCAGCTTCAGTTTGCCAGGCCCTCTTAAATTTAAATTTCTCATAGTATTGTTTAGCTGGGGGTCGAAATGAGCATTGAGGGCGTTGACCGCCGCGTCGTAGTCATCCTCACCTCCAGTTTCCGGGAGGGTCTCGAAGAGGTCATATACTTCAGGTCCTCCATAGAGGATTAGGAGGGACCTTTTGACCGTGTTGTCTGTTTCACGGGTGCCTTTAAAGTAGAGGTTGAGGCGGCCTAGCCACGCTTTCCACCGCGGCACCGCAGTCGCCGGGTCTGCCGATTCACTGAAAGGGGGTAGGGGGGCAGCCCCTGTGTGGGCATGGCTGATCAGCTGCGGGCCCGTGGCGCGGTTCTGGGGCAGGCCAGCGGGGCCCGGTTGTGTTGTGCTTGCGGTGGGCGCTGCCGTCGCGCCTCCCGTCGGAGGATCCGACATCACTGTGGTTTGCGCACGTGTTACGCCCCCTCCAGAAGCAGGACAGTGGGATACAGCGTTTGTGTCTCTCTGGTGGCCGTGTGCGGATGCGCAGAGATCAAACAGGGCAGAAGAAAGGGACACTTGGGTTGGCCAATGCTTGTTTGATGCCTTGACTGTGCCGTGACCGAGTCTGAGGAGGCTTTTGATTGTCCATTGCTTGTTGCCGTCAGCGCGGCGATGCCAGGAGCAGGCTGGAGGGCCAAGGCAGGTCTGGAGCCGACGTGCACCGTCGCTCGTCTTCACCCCTCCCCCTCCAAGGCAGCGCGCGATGCAGCGCGCTCAGGCTACGCGCTTGGGGCCGGGAACTGAGAGACAGGCCCAGAGTGCGTGCGGCGCAGGGGGGGGGCCTCGACCAGGCCGCAGGCACGCCGCGCGGGCGGGGCAATAGCGGGAGCACTCACCCGATCTTCGCGTGAGGCAAGCCCCACCAGCTGAACACGCTCCCGTGGAGGAGTCACGTGGGCGGGCCTCGCGCCACCACGCAGGCCAGGAATGGATGAGCGGCCTCAGCGGGTGGGCTCTGCAGCTGAATCAGGAACGCGGCAGGCAGCACGTTCGGAGCGACGCCAGTGGCCGAAGGCCAATGTCCGCAGCAGGAGGCGGGGCACGCGTGAGGACGGTACCGGCCTCGTCGCCAATGTTACAGGGCGAGGTCAGGGCCTCGCAGCAGCGCTGGAATAATTATACTCGGACACACTACTGCCAGGTATGCCGGAAAGACCCCGAGCGGTCTTCCGCTTGTTTATTTTATACCTCGAGGCGAGCCCGCCCCGAGGGTGTGGTGATGCATGTGTCGTTAGATACATTGTGTGTGAGAGGCCGGGTGGCTCTCTACAGGTAAGTAAACAATTAAATAAAACGAATTTCGTAGCGCGCCCTGCATCGCAAAATGTGATGCAGCGCGCGCTACGAAATTCGTGTTATTAATTACATTGTTTACTTACCTTCAATTATGCATATTCCGGTTTTTAGCACCCCCCACCGTGCCCCTCCCCACCTGTCTTCCCCCACTGTAACTCCCTCCACCGGCTGCGGCTGGGTGTGTTGTGGGGTTGGGGTGGTGAAGTGAAGGCGGTACGAGGAAGTGCATTTAGGACGGAGTTAAAAAAAGGTGCTGAAGAGGAAGGAGATGAGGTGTAACATATGGCTGAGGGAGATGTCTAGTATTGAGTGAACATAAAGGGTATGATTGAGACACTCAGAGATTGCTACCCCTTCCACATGCCTCAGTAAAGTTTAATTCAGTCTCACAAAACAAGCATTTGCAATGCAATAGGTCTCGCATTTGCAAGAGTTTGAGCTATTATAAATGACTATGCCTTTTATTTATGTGCTTTGAAAATCTTTCAAGCGGTGCGTAAACACGCACTTTGTACAGATAGTCCTTGCTTACGAGAAGCAAGGCTGGCAGTAAAAGAGGCACAGTTAGCAGCTGCTATAAGTACAGAGTGCATGTTTGCGTACCTCATGCAAGTTTTCAAAACACATAAATAAAAGGCATTGTCATTTACAATGCAAATAGTTTAAACTTTCACAAAAGAGAGACCTATTGCATTGCAAATGCTTGTTCTTACTGGCCAGGGATTGATATATAGGGCAGAGACAATGACCTTCCTACATTTTTTAACACGTTCCGTGCTCGTGACGGAACAACTCCGTCACGAGCATGCTGTGCTAATGACGGGGTGGTTCCGTCACGCTGTGGCCGCTCCGCCCACGCTGCATCAATTCTGCGCCTGAGTGGCTGAATTGATGAGCGGTCGGGCGGAGACAGAATCACTCCGTCATGAGCACAGCGCGCCAGTGGCTCGTGACAGAGTGGTTCCATCTCGAGCATGGCGGAGCCGCGCGACCCCCCCAGCACCGCAGTGGTATTACCGCCGCGGCCAAGGGGTTACAGACATGGGTGCTGGGCTAGCAAAATGGCCAAAAAAAGTACACTCAAAACTTCTCCAAGCTAGCCAGCATCCCAGAAGGATGATTAACTTTGCATCATTCACATACAGGCCTTCATCAATACTTTAACTGCTCTTGGTGGGTTTGGGGGTGTGGGATGTAAGTAACCATAATGCATTAAGCGCTGGCCTGCATGTTTGCTATACAGACCAGGTGCTAAAAGAGGGTTATCAGGATAGTGGGCATTTTGAGACAGGTTTTTTTCCGGGTACACAGAACTTCCACTCATGTCCATGAGAAAGATACGTCTTAGGGCTGGGAGGTGATAAACTGATGACACAATATCTTCACCCAAGTTTCCAGCGTGTCTTGCACCTTAGAAGTGATGGCTCAGTCATGAAGGTTGGGTCTGGCTCTACAGGACTTCGGGGTGACTCTCAGGTAGTGTACAGGGCAGAAAGGCTCCAAAAGCTACAGGACTCTCAGACATGGCCCTACAGGTCACATATAGAAATGGATGTGTTAAAGAATGTTTTTAGCGATACAAACCGAAATGTGGCCAATGGCTTTCAGGCTTAAGTACTCTAGGGTGTCTTACAGCAGTTAGGGACCAGTGGACAGGGTGGGGGGGGGGGGGATAGTCCAATGAGGCCTGGAAGCAGTAACCAAAACTGCAACTGAGTAACCATGCTAGACAACGAACGGGCCAGCCCCACTGCCACTGCAAGTAGTCATGCAAACCTTGTCAGTTCTTTTTCCGGTTAACTGATGCACCCATGCCTAACCAGGGCTACTGGAATTATGTGAAGTGCAGCCACAGCGTTTTTTGCATAACTCTAAATTTGCCACATAATCCATCATCTGCCACATTCAGCAGATTACCAAAAAAAGGTTTCTAGCTCAATCGGTTCCATACTTACTAAAAATGCATTGTCGTGCAGTTGAAGGCCCTTTGCAAAGGTCGACCAGTTACATTTTTGTTGCTTATTGCTATATTTGGGTTTTGAACTGGTACTAATGAGGTGCAACCAATGCCCAGACAATGTTAACAAGTTTGAAAATGACAAAATAATGAAGTAATATCATTTCAAAATGTGTCACATGATGCCGTTTAATTTGATTTTCTTGTCGCATTATTTACTCACCCCTGCCGCATAATTTGACCCTCTCCTGACGCATAATTGCAGTGGCCCTAGAAATTAACAAATGTAAATGATACTGGTACCCACGTCACGTTAGGAGGAGCTTGCTTCGGCGTTGCAGCTTCTTCTACTGTAATTACAATCCACGCTTGAGGTCTGCAGCCCAGACACTCAGGGCTGGGGCTGACAGATGGCTCATCTTGGAGTTTGGATGTGTAGATATGGATCACTGCCCGCGGATGCAACACATGGAAGCAGCCGCAGGGGAGGAAAGAAATGCTTCAAATACTGATCCTTTCCAATACATAAAAATGCAAGACAAAGTCAGGCTGGATAGTTACCAAGGGATGTCATATGACTTTGTTGACTCATAACATGGTTGACACTTTTAAATCACATAGTAGAAATGTAAAATAAAAAAATATTTTTTTTTTTAAATGGTCATATATCTTTTGACGTTGCACATGTCCATTCAAATCACATTGTGAAATGTAAACGTAACATGCACATACTTAAAAAAAGACATACAAATTTTTAATTAGAAAAAAAACTCATCTACAAGACTGCTCTACACACACGTAAAGACATGTCATATTACACTGCATGTCCCTAATAAATATGCACAAAACGACTGTAGTTGATATCTGGTCCCTCAGGGTCTAACAGCACAAGGGGAAGAAACAAATAAAAACCCAGAGATGGGTTGCATTTATATACTTCCACTTGTGATGAGGTCAGGTGCAAAGTGTTTCTCTTGTGGCATCTGTTTGCCCATCCTTTTGAAGTTCATAGTACTACATAGCATAGTAAGTGATCTCTGCCTATTTTAGGTAGAAATACATTTGGCAGGTTGATATCTAAAATACATCAATAAAAAGTAACTTGGTAACTTTAAGTTCATATTTTGAGATTTACCTGTCTCCATCCCCTCATGTAGGAGGCAAGGACACAAGCGATTTACTATTAGGGTTAAGGAAAGAATTCCTCTCCGCCGGCAGAATTTTGTGCGATCAGCGCAAAGTTCCTCAAAACTCCGCAAAGTGATGAGGAGCAGAGTTTTTTTCTCTTGCACAGCTTGCCAAGCAAGAAAATTATGTCTAGACCTCCTACCGGCGAGAATTCTCAAAGCGTGCAATTTGAAACAGCTCGCATTGAGAAAGCTGCTGCTCATGTTGAGGAAGCTGCTGCTCGAGTAGAATATCTACTAGAGTGGCAGAAAGAGGCAGCGCCCTCTGGTGCGACACGTAGGGCCACTTGCTGTGAATTTGTAGCGGTGGACAAACCCCTAGTGCTAAAAATTAGTGCGAGCAGTGCGACTTACACCATTTCACTGCTCACGGAGCGAGGCAGAGATTTTTGGGCACTTCACCGAGTTCCACGGAGCAGAACTCCACCCTGGTCAATTTACCTGGCACCATTAAGCCCAGTTGGTCTCCTCAATCTCCCAATTTGCTTGTCAAATTACAATTCCATGCATAAGACCTCTCTTCCTCCAACCCATGTGCAGAAGTCCCCCAGCCCAATTCCTATATGCACTACTCCTCTTGGCTTCAGACTCCAGCCTTGCATGCTTGTAAAAACTAAGATGTGAAACCATCACCTGTCTTGGATTTATAACCATCTGCTGATTGCAATAGGTGTAGTTAGTATGTTTGTGCTTATAAATCCCAGCATCTCTAGGGAGTTGTAGATTAAAAAGGCAGTACTAGGATAAAGTATCGGGCAATATGTGGGGTCAGTCGACAACTATGAATGTGTTGCATGATGTGTCTGCGCACTACTCCAATTTACTCCACCTCAATTAGTTGCTCCCTTCTTAGATCCGGTATGCAGGAGTTCCTCCTCTAATTTAACACCGATATGTTTTACCCCAATCGTAAGCATCATGTTCCCCCCCCCTCAACCCCACCCCACATAGCCACTATTTATCTAGAGACATAAGCATCTAACTCCCCAGTTTTTAAATCCCATTGGAATGACGCTTCCATATTTCACCTTCTTGTATGCCACCTAATCCCACCAAAACAGAAGGGAAGACGCATTAATCTATCGAGCCAATGTGTTCCCTCCCACACACAAAATGTCATGATTTACCCCGGACAGGCTGCTATACAGTCCCCCAGACCTCGCCTTCCATCCCACCTCGCACCCGCTCTCCACCCAGAAACAAGCTTGTAAGAGGATCTGCTTCACAAATTCTCACCTGGGTACTGCTTGCTCTCAGTGTGCTCCCGGGATGGAGCTCCCCTCCGCTGAAGCTCTGGTTCTCTTGCAGAACAGCTTCTACAGCAGGGTGGGAGCCATAAGGCAGGGCGTGCAGGCTGCCCCTGCACATAAAGCATGACTGCAGGGTGCACACGCAGAGCCCCCACCAGGCGCACGGTCACGTGTAAATGGCTTACACAGTTTGGCACATACAGGGCTCCTGTGCAGCTGATGTCACGTGCCCTTAGCATACTCCTGGCTACGTCACAGCGTTTCACTACCTCACATCCCAGCGGAGGATCCGAGACAGCCTCGGACGCGTCACAATGGCAGGACGCTCTCCATTGGCCTATCCGCCCACAGACAACCGAAGTCTCTCAATGGGAGGCGGATTGTGAGTGAGAGGCGGGGTTTGGACCTGCGTAGGAAGGAAACCTGCAATGTTTTCTCTTATTGGTGACATCATCAACCCATTGTTCGTGCCACGTAGTTTGTATTGCTGCGTGAAAGGGTGAGGGGTGGGGAAATTATGTCTCACAGGTCTCAGCTGCAGCCCTGCGTCTTACAAGCAGGAGTCTAAAGCTAGGCAAAAATACAGTAATATTTTTGTTTATTAAGCAGAAATAAGTAAATCGGAGTATATTTTACTTGCCATTGGCTATGGCATATGGAAGGGATTTTCTACCCGGTGTGTGTAGAGATGGGCATATTCTTCCACCTGGTATGTAAGGAACTACAAATGAAGAACATGAAAAACAAATGCTTGCGGCAGCAGGGGGCCTGCGCGCTTCACTTCCGGGAGTGATAATCGCTACCATATGGCGGCGTTCGCTCCTGCAAGTGAATCGGCACACGTGCACGCGTTGCCATTGAAGGCAATGGAACGCGTGCACGTTTTTGGCTGAAAAGCCAAAGCGATTGGAAAAGGTCTTTTTGCCTATGTAGCGCATGCGCGCTGCGTAGGCGAGACCTAAAAACTAATTATTTACAACTACATCACTGAGAAAGCCAACAGTCCTGGCTGGTTTTAGGTGTAGGTCAGTCGTTTTGTTTTATATCTGGATGCTATAACAGAAAGCTTAGAGAGGAACCAAAATACTGTTCGGGTGGTGCACTATGGAAATCACTGCAATTTAGTTAACATGTGTATTTACACACACTCTTAATGATCTAGGCAACACCCCTTTAACAGATCCCCCACAACCACATTTGTCCATCCTAGTTAAAGCCCTGATTGCAGCTGTGCTGAGAAGTGCAGCGACTTTCCCTTTTAAATGCAAGAAGACAAGGTACTCCTTAATGGACTATGCCTGAGGTCTCTGGGCTTCGGGGGGCCTATGTCTATTACTCGTCTCTGACATTTCAAGGGCATGAATCACCTGTCTGTATTAAGCTCACCCGGAGCTCGTTCTGGGGGTAAGCAGGTGTACAGCTGAACTGTAAGCCGGATATTAATCTAAGGTAAGCAGCAAAACCATGACTTTATCATCCTTCTCTGAGAGCCTGCTCGAGGGACATTTTTGAAAGCTCAAGGATTATCATGGACCTTTTAAGTCCCCAGGTGCAAGCTCCGAACAGCCATACGCCTGTTTTGCCGACATACATTAACTCAAATGCTCAATACATCGATGATTTAGGTATAAACTGCAGTAAATGTCGCTCTGAAGCACAAAACTGCAAACATTGTCTAATTTTCAGCTGCGCTGCTGTAGGTCAGGTGATGTACTGACAATATTATTACTGAAAGAGTGAGGAAGGAAATAATGCGACATTATTTACAAGCACTAGATAAATACTGTCCCCGTAAGTTTTGAAACCACTGACCCTCACCTCAAAGAAATTAGTAATAAATAGATACTGAAACCAGGAAACCTTAGAAAAGTGTTAGCGCCCAGGTCTCTTTCTCTAAAATCAGAGACTTGGCAAAAGCCACCTGCTGACCTTTCAGAGACGGGCCTCTTGAGAAATGAAGACATTACACTCTACTCAAGGTCTGTTCAAAGGAGGCCGCCTACAAACCCTGAATCTGGTGCTTTGTTTTGTTCATGAACCGATTGGCTCTTGCTACTATTGGAAAGGACAGTTTGTCAACATTCCGCGTTTGCTCACCACCCATGTTTCATGGCTCCGAGGGCTATCTCATTGGTCCCTAAAACAATAAGCAAAACCAAGTCAGTGAATTGCGTAAGTTCAAACATGCAGTCCTTATGCCTGCCACACTAGAAGATGTTTTCCAATTCAGTCTAAAACTGCTGTCCACCATGCCCAAAGGGCGCTCCCACAGTTATTCTCTGTTTATACTACCTGCTGTGTAGGTCTTCTTTTGATAACTGCGAAGCAACCCATTTTGGCAGTTTCTCACTGCCTAGATTTTAAGAACGAAGCTGTCCACGTATACAAAGATCAAATAGTCCAGGGAAAGAAACCAGAGAGGTTTATTCAGTTATCCGGCAACAACTGTTTTCAAAGATGAAAGAGCTCTAAGGGAGAGGGAATGCTTTGCCTTTGAAATTCCCTGATGTCTAGTGAGAAGGATTTCTGCTCAAGGTAAACACTGCTATTGTGATTCCCGAGAAAGAATCTTTTCCACTGCAATCATAGACCATAAGCAATGTAACAGCACCCCATCCAGAGGACCTGACTCTTCCATACCACACACAATTCATCTCTGATCCCTATTTGGGTCCCCATGCAACAGGAAATCCCACTAGATGAAAACGTTGTTGTTGCTGTCTTTCTATATCTAGGAAGGGGTTAAGAACCACAGCACCGGGAACATAGATACATACAAGAGGGGGATAACACAGAAGACCATACAGTATCAATCTCCCAACTGCTAGTTGGAAATTCTAGTAATGGCTATCTATGGAGGCATAATCATGGCAGCTACCACAAAAAGGTCAAATTTAAGACTCTCTATAGCTGTTTTAAAGTATGGAAGGCCGTAAGAGAAGCATTTGGAAGAGGACAAATCTCACACTACATACCGATATGGAATAATCCAATTCTTCCACCAATGGTGTTCTAGGACAATTGTGTAAGCAAATGGCATAGAATAGGAATTACACAAATAGGGGACATGTTTACAACACAGGGGATTAAATCTTTTGAAGCTTTGAAAAAAGAATACAGCTTAGACTGGCTGGATTTCTTTAAATACCTCCAAATTAGGGATTTTTTAACTCGCAAACCTGGAGCCAGGACATTGGGGGAAGAATCTACTCTAGTAGAGATGATCATACACTCTAAAAATCATACTATAGGTGGAGTTTATGCGCTGCTGTTGACCATATTCCCGGACGACTTAGAGAAAACATCATTGAAGTGGCAAGGCAAACTTAAGATTTCAAACAAAGGCTTTCTACACACCTATCAGCTAGCTCAAACTATTCTGATCTCCACCAAACTTCAGGCACAATTCTACAAAACCTGCTTTTTTCTTTATTATACACCTGACAAGATTGCAAAATGGGGAACCGGCAAAGGGACCTGCTGCCCAAGATGCAACTTACCTATAGCCGACTCCATACATATCTTTGCTTCTTGCCCCGGTTTAATCCCTTTAAAGCAAGACAAAGAGAGGTTTTTATCTTCCGTTCTTCATAGAGAGGTAACTTAGTCAAAAGAGGCAATGGTACTTGGGGCAGACGAACCAGATAGCATTGAAAGTGACCAAGAGTTCATATTTGTAGCGATGGCTGTCCTAAGTTTATGCCTAGCCTCCGCTTGGCTCGACCCGTTAGCACCCTCTTTCCAGCAGGGGCTAGCTAGGCTACTGGCGGTACATAATATTGAGACAGCCATTTATCAACGGAAAGGTAATCAGCGGCGCAAAAGGGGTATGAAAATCTGGACCCCTCTTACACAATGGCAGGATTCACAAACATAATTTAATCTAATGTACCTACAAGGCTGTAATGTATATAGGATTTTGTTTTTAAGCTTGGTTTATGTAACGATGGGTTAAACAAAAAGGAAAAAACAATGTAATGCTCATGATGTTAATGTGCGTATACTTACTGTCCGTCATACGGTGGATCGGGCGGGGGGGAATAAATGTAAAACCATGAATGTGCTGCATGGAATGTTGATGTGGTGATGATGAATAGAATGTTTAGGTGCTTGTGAAGTGAGGGGTGACAGTTGGAGTATGGGCTGAGCAGCAGGCAGACTGCTACTGGTGGGGCTGCCCTACATGATCTTTCCAACCTGTAAGTAAGACCTAATAAATTCATCTTAAACTACATCTTTTAAAATACATCTGTTTGCACCCTCAGAAAAGGGCTCCTGTTCAAGAATTGTAGAATGCTTATATTATGCAAGAAGGCATTCTTCCATTTGGACACACTCTGGGGTGCATGCAATCATTCCACCGACCACCTTTTGTTGATGTGACACCCTAAGTGCATCGGGTATGCTCAGATGTGGATCCTGTGTTCACTGTGCCATAGG